>NW_007578239.1:225882-282520 GCF_000690725.1 Stegastes partitus
CTCTCTCTCTCCTTTCCCCCCCTCCTCTTCATGGATCTTTAAGATGACAACTCTATGCAGATGCTGTCTTTTATAAGTGTGTCAAAATTTTAATTTAAAATAAAAACTGAAAAAAACAAACCCTGACAGACATATTGAAACGATAACAAAAAATGAATAAAGAAAAGGATTGTTCAGTGTATTTCTGTGGCATCACGCAATCATTCTTGCTTTGTGTCTTTTTAATCGTCTTTACCTTCTTTATTTAAATCTGGTCTCGAATGAAGACCTGAAGCTGCATCGTGAGGTCCACAACTCACCTGGTTTTACACAGTAATTAATCCCACTGCCTACAGATCATTACTAATGCAAACTATTAAAAATTTTACAGTAAAATTTAGAGATACTTCAACTCCTTCCCTTGGGACAGCACCTCCCCTAAACCCAGAGGAAACAATTGACCAGATTCCTGGAGAGAAGCATGGCCTCAGACTTGGAGATGCCGACTCTTACTTCAACCATTTCGCACTCAACAGCACTCCAGTGGTGCTGTAGGTCACAGTCTGATGAAGGCAAAAGAACTACATCATCTGCAAAATCCAAAGATGTAATTCTGAGGTTCCCAAACTGGACACCATCCTCATTCCGGCTGGACCTTGAGATCCTGTCCATGAATATCACAAACAGGATCAGAGACAAGGGGCAGCCCTGGCGGTGTCCAGCACCCACAGGAAACGTTCCCTGGGAGGCTGACAATTCTGATACTCCGATATGTGGAGCACACCCTCCTGGCACCCCTTTTAAAAATGGGAACCACCACCCCAGCCTGTTACTCCACAGTATGTCCACGCAACACTGAAGAGATGTGCCAGCCAAGACAGCCCAACAATGTCCAGAGCCTTCAGTGTCTCGGGATGCATCTTGTCCACACCTGGCACTTTGCCACAGAGGAGTTTCTTGATTACCTTGGCAACTTTTATCATGAGTCTGGATAAAGCTTCCTTGTAAGTCTTCAGGCTCTGCCTCCTGCAGCTGCAGGCCTTTTGACTGATCAGTACTTGTCTGCTTCAGGAGATTCCCAAGCCAACAAGGCACAAAAGTCCTCCTTCTTCAGCCTGATGGCCTCCTTCAACACTGCGGTCCATCAAAAGGTTTTCAGTTTGACGCCACAACAGGCAACCTCCCTTTAGATGCAGGAGACACTCTTCTGGAGTTGGGAGTTCAAGACACCAAGGACATTGGCTTCCACCAGATGTTTCTAGTTCACTCTCACTACATGCATGGGTTTACAAGGTCTGTCTGGCAGCCTTCGATCTGAGCCAACTCAACTTCAGGCAGTGATCAGTTGACAGCTCAGGTCCTTCATCTGTCTGAGTGTCTGAGACAGGTTTGATGACTGGACTACAAAGTCGATCATCGACCTTTGGCCGAAGGTGTTCTGGTACTAGGTACACTTATAGTCCAGCTTGTGCTCAAACATGGTGTTTGTTCTTGCCAATCCATAACGACCACAGAAGTCCAACAACAGAACACCGCTCAGGTTTAGATCAGGCAGACTGTTCCTAATCACCCCACTGCAGGTTTCACCATTATTGCCCACATGAGCGTTGAAGTCCTTCAAGGGAACTATGGAGTCCATGGAAAGACACCACCAGGACACCACCAAGAAACTCCAAGAAGGTGGAAGCGCCAATATCTAGATGGAGTCTGGAAGAGTCGCTCCCTTTGCGTCAAAATGAGCCAGCCGAGAGAGTTTGGGCATTGATAAAGATGCTTCCCACAAGGTTTCCCCTTTCTAGGCGCATCAGTTGGAAGGAGACCACGAAGTCGGACCAGAACTCGCTGGACGGATTATTTATTTCTTCTGGCCTTAGAAGATCTCTGAATCTCCCAGGAAGATCTGGAAAGCGTTGTTGGGGGGAAGAACGTCTGGAATGACTTGCTTCATGTGCTGCTTCCACCACCAAACCCCAGATAAGTGAAAGAAAAAGGAAAAATGTATGTTGCTATGCTCAACTTTGAGCATCAATATCATGGAATATATCATAGTCTCAACTGCAAAACTGCACCAGTTTAATGTATATGACAACTATTTCTAAAACAGTCATATTACAACTCTGCTGAATGTATCTTCTGTCTGTGAAATAGCAACAACAACGATGGTAATCAGATGTTTTATAGAACAGTTTAAGCTCATTGATCAAACCAGTTTGCAGCATTCAGGGCATGTTTGAGAGTCTTTTACATTCTCCTCAGATAGTGTTCAGTTCTGGTTCTGTCCATTTGTTCTGTTGCCATCCTCAGATTGTGAACAACAGTTATGTTGTGTGATCTTGATATCAACACCCATCTTTTCAACAGAAAACAATGCTGCAGGAATTATCAAGGTTTTAATTAATTCAGGAAATAGAATCTCAAACTTTACTTTTGGAAAGGTAAAATATGGTTATAATGAAAAATGATTTTACCACAGAGTGAATCATATCTAGAAGGTGATCCTGGTATTTTTCTGTTGGGAAAAATGAGACCTTTCATTTGCTATAACTTGTTCTGACCAACCACCTCTCACACATGCTGACATGAGCCCTGAAAGTTTAGCCAAAATGCACTTTTTAAAGTTTTCTCAGGTTAATTATCAGAAAACAGATCCAGGGTACCAATACTTGTTTATTTGACTTTATGTCATAGACATTAAACTGGTGCAGTTTTGTTGTTGAAACTATGATGTATCTCATAATATTAATGCTCATAGAAAAAATGAACATTAAACTAGATTAGATTGTGACATGTGGCATGGATATAAAACAGATTTGGTTCTTAGTTTTTAACAGAACCTAAATGTGTTTTTTAGCCCTGAATATTTCATGTGTCTATCTGCTGTACTGATAAAGTTGTGAGGCTCAGAAATGATGAAAAAATGTCTATTAGAAAGTAAGAAATTTGGACCCACCTCTGTGTAATTCAAGGGCCTGTAACTCTGTAAATATTCATAGTATGAAGGCATGACTTTGCATGGCTTCACTAAATATACTGAAGTTAGTGTAGATAAAGAATCAGCTGATTCTGAGGAGGTCAGCGAGGAGCTTTGTATAGATTTATTTGATTTTACACGGAATGATTCACTGATAAATGGCATGGACAAAATAATGTTGCTTTTACAAACTCCTTTTAAAAGTCTTAAAATAAGATTAGATTAGAATAACTATGATTTTTAAAAGTATAAAACATCTCTATAAGTTTTATTTTTATTCCAGAAATATCTTAAATCAGGCTGCAAGGTGGCTCAGGGGTTAGCATTGTTGCCTTGCATCAAGAAGGTCGCCAGTTTGTGTCCCGGTGAGGACACCCGGGATCTTTCTGCGTGGAGTCTCCATGTTCTCCCCGTGCAGCGTGGGTTCTCTCCGGGTTCTCCAGCTTCCTCCCACAAGTCCAAAAACATGTTGAGGTTAATTGGTGATTCTAAATTGTCCGTAGGTGTGAGTGTGAGTGTGCTTGGTTGTCTGTCTCTAAGTGTAGCCCTGTGATAGACTGGTGACCTGTCCAGGGTGTCTCCTGCCTTCACCCTGAGTCAGCTGGGATAGACTCCAGTCCCCCATGACCCCAGTGAGGATTAAGCGGTGTATAAATAATGGATGGACATCTTAAATCCGGAGATGAAATTCAGGCCTGTGTGAAGTCATTTTGTTGCCTATTTATTTAATACTGCTCAGAATTTCAACCAAACTGCACTAAAAAGCAGGTTTTAAATTGAATTCATGTTTTTTTTAAAAATCCCTTTTATTTTTATTGTTCCAGTGTCAAACACCAAGAAGTAAATATTTTATGTTTCAACTAAAACTTGGAAAATAAAAAAGACACATCTGAAGGCATTTCTCTACACTTTTAGTCATATCAGGTGGGTATAAATGACTTTGTATATATAAAACTCACAGATGAACAGTAACAATACATCATCAAACAGCACCAAGAATCTCTCCTGTGCCATTTTGCATCCCCAGATTAAAAAAAAAAAAAGATTATTCTGAGCACATTAATGCAGATAAGTCAGAACAAATTCAATCTTTCCTCATTTTAAATATCTTTTTGCGTTTAAATGAAGACCAAATAACAATTTATTTATTTATCCTGGCATCAAAAATCATCAAATCATCAAAAATGTGAAAGTCAAGAATGTACAGACATAAAGACGTTTCCACTTCATTGTGACTTTTGACAGTTTACGTTACATTAATAAATGTTAAAGGAGCATACATTTATTGTAGTTCTGATTCCTTCATGTGATACACAATTATGAGAAACTATCATCATAGCTACAGTCTGATGATCGTTTCTCGTTATTCACATCTTTAGCATTTCAATACAGAATTCAGATTTCAGGAAGATGTGATGAAATAGAAAACCTAGATATAATTATGCAATTTTTGGTTTCTCATAATTCACATGATTATGAGAAAAATACTTTGCAATTGCAAACAAATAATCTCACATTTATCAGAGAACTTCTGACTTAATTTCTCATAATGCAGGTTTCAGAATTACAAAATAATATTTCTCATAATGATGAAAAAGAGGTCGTTAGTATCAGATCTGGAGCTCATCGGAGAGTTTTCACGTTATTATTGTAACAATGACCAAATCTCAAGTTCTCTCATAATTAAAATATCTTCAGTTTCTTCTGCTTACAAGGTTGAATTCTACAATTCTGAGAAAACAGCTTCGATTTATCAGAAAACATAATTATGAGAATGTGAATCTCATTCTCATAACTACTTTTCTTACAGTCTTAGTTTATTCAGTCATGAGATTTATAATTACAACAAAGTAAAACAGCTGTAAATATTAGAACATGAATTTATTTTGCTTTGTCAATGTAGAAACTTAGATTTGAGGAAGGGATCCAAAATGGCCGCCACAACCAGACCTGATGCATCACCTCGGACCAAACACATGAACATCATCACTTTTCATGTTCTACTAATCACGAATCCTTCAACTACACGTGACATATCAGGAACAGGGTCAGTAGCTAAAACTGCTGAGAATATCTGTGTCAACCAGCGAGTCTGTTTTCAGTCAGTTCACATCTTTAAACTGTGTGAAGCTCTCTGATCATCCAGGAGAAGAAGTTTGTCCTCCACTTCAGCCCTCAGTGTCACATCTGATCACAATCCGGACCTTCAGAGTCATTTTTTTTAACATGCAGAGAAGAGATATCTTCTAAGACCAGAGAACATCAGGCACAGACACCATGAGTCCAAATGTTCTCTGCTGTCACTGTTTCTGCTTTTCAAGTAGCAAGAAGTTCAACTCGCAGCATCTGTTTAATGTGGAGAAAAGGTGAAGTCAGGATCTTTAACTAAACTAAACCAAACAGGGTGAAAACGAGACTGAAGTCACAAAATAAATAGAATGTAGGTGAGGGAAAAAAAATGGTCCGACATTAAGTTTCATCTTCATGCTATAGATATTTTCAGCGTTACGGGCCCTTGGAGTACACAGAGATGGCTCCACATTTCTCGCTTTTTAAGGACTATTTCTATCATTTGACAAATGGTGTGGAAAATAAATTCTGCCTCAGGGTGAATCATGTCTAGAAGATGATCCTGGTATCTTCTGCTGGTCAACATGAGATCTTTCATTTTCTATAACTTGTTGTGACCAACCACCATCACACATGCTGATGGTGAACTTTGAACCCAAAATGCACTTTTTAAAGTTTTCTCTGGTGAATTATCAGACAAACACATCTGGAGTAGCAGTGCTTGTTTCTATGGCTCTATGTCATTGGCATCGAACTGCTCCAGTTTTAATGTTCAAACCATAATACTGATGCTCCAAATTGGTTCCAGAGAAAATGAACAAAAACCAGATTTAGTCTTTAGGTGGTGACATTGTGTTAAGTTCTTCCTTTTTTGTGATGAGGTTCTGTCTTTTGTTGGTATTTTTGGCTCGTTTTGTGGTATTTTGCATCATTTTGTGGTGAATTGGTTGTAGTTTTTAACAGAACTCACATGTGTTTTTCAGCCCTGAAGATTAATGTGTCCATCTGCTGTACTGATGAAGTTATGAGGCTCAGAAATTATGGAAAAAGTCCATTAAAAAGTTTGGAAATTTAGACCCACCTTTATGTACTTCAAGGGCCTATAACTCTGATAATATTCATAGTATGAAGGTAAAACTTTGCATGGCTTCATTAAATATACTGAAGTTACCGTAGATAAAGAAACAGATGATTCTGAGACTGGTTGATTTTTCATGGAATGACGTGTTTCAGTGTTGAATATTAACACCAGGGACACCTTTGTGGAATGAAAAGATGTTGCACTTCCATAACTCAGATTCGACTTCAGAGTTCAACAGATAAAGAACAGCAGGATTTGGGAGGTTCAGTACTGTTTTCTGAAAGTTTCTGCAGACATAGAAACACCCAGAAACACATCCGAGTCAAAAGCAGGAGGAGCATGATACAGTCATCCTCTGCAGTATAAAAACACTAAGAACTAAAGAGGTGACTTTATGGGGGGAAAAAAACAAGATCCATGATCCACCTGCTGACGGCTGCTGAGGAACCAGAAGTCTGTGAACGAACAGACCAACACTGTCCATCTGTGGAGGTGAATCGAACACAAAGTGAATCTTTTACTGTCATCAGAGAAGAAAAGAAAGCTGAGAAACTCTGAGTAGCATCAACGGAGAGAAACTAGAATAAAAAAATTCTATCTGAGTAAAAGAGCTTCAGTTTGCAGGTAGAAGAACGATCAGAGGAGATGAGTTCCCAAAAGACGTAAACCTGACAACAACCTGAATACCTGAAGGTGAAATTAAACCCTGTTGACAGTTTAAATCATTACTAACATTAAATGTTTGATCCTTTAACATATTGAGTTAAAGATACATAAAATTATCTTAATTATATGAAGGTAACCACACACGCTGCCTCCAGAATTGTTCTTCTAACACTTTGGTTTCTAAACAAACAAGCTACAACATGCTAATCAGTGAGCTACAGACAGAGCCAGGCGAAGCTATTCTAAGATAACCAGCTTCATATTTTCTACTCAGATTAAACCTGAACATCTGGTGTCGATTTAGGATTCTTCACAGCAAAAACACTCAACTTAAACCTGCTGATTTGGATTTGAGATGTGTTTTGTGAATGAATTCCCAGCAGAAATATTTACATGTTTGCATCTAGACTGAATTTACCTTCAGATTTTGCATGAGGAGCTGGTTGAAAGTGTTAAATGAAGGTATTTGCCTGCATTTTTCAGAGTTGACTGCTGGATCCAGTTTGTTACCATGATCTGACTTTAACTTTCCTACACTGCTGCTGAAGGTCTCAACATAAAGGCCTCAGCTGTGGTTAAACTTCACAGTCAGGTATTCAGGAATGGGTTTGATGTGTTGGTCCACACTGAGGTCGTGAGAGAACACCAAGGATTGATTCAGAAAGGTCTGGATGGAACAGAGAGGAAGGCGGACCCTCTGGATGACGTTGGACCCCTCCAGTGGACCTTCATGTGGTGCCGCAAGTTGGACTTGGAGGAGAAGTGCTTGTCGCACTGCTGGCAGGAGAACGGCTTCTCCTTGGTGTGGATGCGACGGTGGCAGATGAGCGCCGTGGACACCCGGAAGGACTTCCCACAGTCGGGGCACTGGTAGCGCTTGGGCTCGGTGTGGATGCGCCGGTGGTTCTTGAAGGACATCAGGTTGGGAAACTCCTTTTGGCAGGCAGTGCAGAAGTAAGTTCCAGTCTTGTGGCTGTTCTTGTGGTTGAGCAAGGAGCTGGCATGGCGATAAGACCGACCACACTGACTGCAGACGAACCTCCGGGAGCTGCTGGAAACTAGATCTGAGAGGAGACAAACACCAGGGTTCAGGTTAGATTAGACTCTGTAGAATGGTATGAGTGCACCTCATTATCATTGTGCTACAGAGAGAAAAGCTCAGGACTGTTGGTACTGTTTAAAACACTATTGGGTGGAGCTTAGGATGCAGCAGTGGCGTTCCTGAAAAACACTGACAAGGGAATTGTTTTGGTGGAACAGTTTGAACACTGGGAGGCGGGAACTGCCATTAATATAGAAAACTCACCAAGAGAACCAAAGCTTCATCAGAACTTTCTATTTTCAGTGTGTAGGTTGCTGCTCACAAGTTGTTGTTTCCCGTAGTGAGAAAGGTTTTGACAACAGTTATACATGGAGGAGAAAGTTGCGTTAAACATGGCAGGTTCGTACCAAACTTTTATACTCGGCGAGTCAGACTGAGGTCGTATAAACTCTGACGTTATGTCCAGTTTAGACTGCAGGATGTTTCTGTCAGATTGACTGAATAAACAGGTTTAAAATCTTATACTAGAGCTGAATTATCTTTACCGTTGCATCGTCTAAATTACAAGTTCTGCAGTTTAGAGATATTTAGTTAAAAGCGTTACAAAGCAAGAAAATATGGAAAGTACACTTCGAAAAATAAAGATGCTGGAGTGTTTCTTCAAAGTTATATCATAGAAGAACCATTCTTAGTTGCACAAGGAGCATTTTAGCAAGAAGTTCTTTAAAGGACTATTTCTGAAAGGAGCATCAAAAACCATAAACAGCGCTTCAAATAAATTTAGCAAAAATAGGTTCTTTAAGGAACCACTTTCAACATAGTGCTTTGTGCACCCATCTGGTTCAGGAAAGAACCTCTTTGAAGTGATTCTTCGGTTACTTTAAAAAAAAAAAAAAAAACGTTCTTTGAGCATTCTAAATGTAATTATTACGTGTAGATTGAAACACAAGCACAGGAACACAGCTGTTGGTCATTTATTAACAATCGTTGTCACTTCATAGATTTACTCGTCTCATGTAGTCAGATCATTCTCCGGCACTCACACAGTTCTGTAGAATGAAGGTTTGAGAGCGGATTGAAGGAACCCATTTATTTTAAGCTGGAAATGCCATAACTATACAGAGAAGTAGGTCTATGACATCACTAATGCAGTACTCATAATGCCGTCCTGAGACTTACCACCATTAACATACTGAGATACACCTCACCAGGCGGTTTCACAACCATCCACACCTCGATTCCTGTGAGGAATGGGTCTTAGTTTAATAAACACATCTGTATGAAGACAATAAAGGGTTTCATAATAAATATCTGACACTCCCCATCAGTCAGAACTGAAGAAACCTTCAGCTGCTAGCTAACCATCTGCTAAGACTAAGACTGACCTCTCCTAGATAACTTATAAGAGGTATGTATAGGAGTTATAAGAGGTAAACTTCTAGAAGATAAGATGGAAGCAAGGGGGACGAGAGAACAGGATGGAAGAACAGGTGAGATCATTAGTTCCACTTCTGACATTTTCAGCTCATCCCCTCATTCTGCATAATTACATACAGTTGGTTTATACAGGTATGTGTCTACGTAAACATTCAATTATACATGAACCTTTAGATTCTGACGTGCTACATACTCCAGCATGTTGGTATGAACATTATTTTACCATATTGATGTTCCTGAAAATCCCAAATCCTCAGTGTTCTCGGTTCTTTTGTTTTGTACAGTGAACAAGATAATAAACCATTTTAAAAACAAACAACAACAAAAAGACAGTTACAGTGGTATTGACTGTAAGAACTTTTACAGGCCACTCTTAAAACCCTGAAGGTACATTAGTGTGACTGTAGCATAAAAATGTCCTCCAACGCTTCTTCTTCTGTTCATGCTTCATTACAGCAACACAAACAACTGGCAAAAACAAGCTTTTTTTTCACACACCGATCGATTTAAGATTTGGGGATATTTTGCTTCCACAAGAAGTCGCGATTTCCCCCTCAGGGATCAATAAAGTGTTTCTGATTCTAACGTCCACTAGTGAAGAGAAAACATCCAAATTACACGACAGTGTTGATTTTACTAGTTTGTTTGTTTGTGTCTATAGATAATTACACATATCTTTAAAGAGTGTGTAGTTCAAATGAGTTTTTCCTCCTACTCGATCGTTCTTTTCCTGTCTGTATTCTGGAGGTTTTTACAAATGACTTGGTTTATGTATCATCCACAGCCTGATCCAGATACAACATTTTATTCCTAAAAGCAAAGAGAAAACGCAGCTTTTCCAGGCTGCTGACAGACAGGAGATTAAAAACCCTCTCAGTAAAAACCTTTGAATATAATAGATTAACAAAATTTTTAAAATGTAGAATTTTTAAGCCAAGTGGATCTAATGTTCAGATTTTTGTTCAGGAAATTAATGTAAATTATTGTCTATTGAATGATATAACAGCTCGTTTGTACATTTAATCACAGCATTTAAGAAAACCTGTAAATAAAACAAAATGTGAGAAATCAGCTGGTGAATTTTTGAAGTTCAGTCTCATGTAGTGTCTCCACATAAGTAATAAAACGTTCTTAATTTATTTGAAAATGGACATTTTCATGTCTAAAAATAAATATCCATGAAGGTGATTAGTTCACATTAACGTCAAGCTTCAAATCTTTTCTCAGGTGAAGTCAGTAACGCTGCTGCTGTGATGTTACATAAGAAGTTAAATAAACAGATGTTAAAGTGAGGCTTTTTCTATTTTGTTTGCTTGTTTCAAAAAACATGTTTTGCAGAAACAGAGAAGCATCTTAAAACCCAAACGTGTTTATTTGATGCTGGACTCAACATCTTCACCATCATCAGTTCGTGTAGGAAGAAAAGGGCCGTAAAATCCAAGACTTTATGAATGGAGTTTGGTTTAGAAACAGTGGCGGTCCATTACTGATAGTTCAGTCTTTCTACCGTTAGCTTGTTAGTTCATTAGCTTCTTTACTTGTTAGCCTGTAAGCTTCATAATCTGTTTATCTGTTAGTTCTTTAGCTTGTTAGTCAGTTAGCCGGATACACTTTTACTCTGAGAGCTTGTTAGTCCATTAGCTTGTTTAATTGTTAGTCTGTGAGCTAGTTAACTTGTTTGTCTGTCAGTCAGTTGCCTGGTAGCTCGTTAGTCTGTCTTTGTGTTAGCTGTCCATTGGCTTACTTGTTAACCTGCTAGCTCGTTGCTCCGTAAGCTAGTTAGCATGTTAGTCTGTTCCCCTGTTTGGTGTCCAAATCCTTGTATACTGTAGCTAGCTATCAATAAACTGCTTAAAACAAACAAACAAACAAAAAGAGTTCACCAAAGCAAGTGGAGAAGGTAAATGGTTAAAATAAGAGGATGTGAGTAACAAACCTCTAATGTTTCTACACCAAACTCCAGTCATACAATCATGGATTTTACTGTCCCGGTCTTCTTCCACAAACTGATGAGATGTTGAGTGCAGCACCAAACTGTGGAGGCTGACGGCTGAGCTCACCCACCAAGTGTGGATGACACAGCTTCCTCTGGTCTGAGTTATGTTTATTAAACCACCAAGTTCATCTTTATCTTTAAGTCTTTAGATATCGATGAAGTGAAGCATATGAAAACCTCTGTGTGTCTGATCCTCTCAGGTTTCTGACAGGGCAGGAGTGTTAGGTTTACACAGGTTGGATAGGTGATATACTTGATACAGGACGCTGCAGGTGGGCAAAAATAATAGTTGATGTTACCTCTGCAGCCCAGTGGACCTCAATTCATTGGCATTCTCACTAAATACACAGTTAATAATGTGCAGATGGACACTTTCAGGTAATGAACTTCAAGTAAACAGGTGAAAATCATGTGTTTCAAAAGACAAGAAGCAATTTTACACCATTAACTGACAGAAAACATCAATAATAAAGAACTTTAACAGTGTTATCTGCCTACAATGTTTTAGACTGAACAGTGGTTTTTGTCCTGTGTACAGCTGCACCAATGTAAGAATGCTAGCTGTTAGCCAAGAGATGATAATAACCATGCTAGGAATGCTAGTGATTAGCTAACCATGCTAGTCTTGCATAGTCAGATCATTCTACGCAGCACTGTGTAGAATGGTCTGATGGCACTTCACTGTCATTCTGTTAGACAACCCAAAGCAAAAGCATGTGACTCGCAGTGATGTGAGGACTTCCTAACGGACTAATTTTTTATTTTTATTTTTTTTGCACCAAAACAAAGTGGACATTGAGTGTTTGTAGGATGATGTTAAATTTCAGCGGTTCTGCAGATTTAACAAGGTGACTTTAAAATCTGTGGGGACCTGAGAACAAAATGTAACACCTGACTGATGATCAAACATCCAAAGGATCAGTAAAAACCAGCAGGACTTCATTCACCTGGTTATCAAGACTGACTTTGTTCGTTACAACAGAAAACCATCCTCAGCGGTTTTATTATCGGTTATTCACGGTTAGAATTATTCTCATCTCAGATTAAATTTAATATTGTAACTTTTCGGTCTAAAATGAGACGTCTAAGACGATGTTTAAACCAATCAGGAGCTGCAGACACTTTTAGAAAGTCTGTGAAACTGTGTTTGACATTTTTGTAGAAATTAACTCAGAAAAAATGAAACTGAAACATAGAAATCTAAACATTTTGCTCAGTAAAATGTCACATTTAAATAAATATCACAATTTCCTGTAATTCAGGTGTGAGGGGTCCTAATCGTAGTCTACAGCTGATTGGTTGACTGACTGTGCTGACACTCAGATCATAAATAGACAGAAATAAATCCTACATATTTATTTCAGCCTTTTTTTATAATCAAATTTTTTCTTTTTTTTTCTTCCATTAAGTCATTTCTCATCCTTTGATATCTAACCAGAGAGAAAATGAAAGGATCCACAAACACAATGAAATTTCCAATTTATTGGCTGGATTTTAAGCCAGTTTTGGTTAAAAAAAAAAAAAAAAGAACTCAAGAAGACAAACTTGGTAGCTGATCTTACAGCGCACAGCAGGCTGGAAAAATATTAACTTTTTTAATTTTTTTTTTTAAACCTAAAATCGGTGTTTTGGAAGTTTTGAAGCCCTGCAGAGACCCTGAATGTGTGAACAGATTGAAAACACTGAGCTCTGCTGTGTTTTTTCAGCTATTTATTTTCAGTACTCAGCAGTAAGGGTTATAGTATATGGACAAGTTTTTCTGTTAAGAAATGAATTATCAAAACATAGTTTATAAAAGTGTATAGTAAGCATTACATATATATGCATGGAAACAAAAAGTTAGAACTTCAAACAAAAAAGGGGGTTATAGTTGTTCCAAACCAATCTTCTTCTTCTTCTTCTTCGTTTCTAAAAGCTACTTGAAATGCAGGCGGGAAAGTGTCCAAACAGAGAGAACCAACCGTGGTGGAGGGAGAGAATGGCAAAATAAAAATAGAGAATGTACAGTTATTATTCTGTGTTCTAGATCACATGGACTCCTACAGCACTTGACGGTCACTGCACGGCTTTCACTTTTTATCTTTTTTAAACTAGCACCAGTGCTCCTGAAAACGCTGACAGACGCTGTTTGAAACTCCAACAGTCCAAATTAAATAAAAGAAGGAAAAGAACACCAATAAATACAAGAGGTTACCATAACGTGGAACATAAAAAAGGTGATGAGGACCGTGGGGGGAGGGGTTCAGTCAAACTCGGCGAGAAGATAAATATGGAAGAAGAGAGGGATGATGGGAAGGCTCGGTCACAACATCACTTGATAAAAGAAGGCAAGAAGTTTCCACTGTTCAACACAGCAGAGTGTGGTGAGTCCGTCAGCTCCACAGAGCAGGGCATTGTGGGTAGAGGAGGGGGGTGTTTACATCAACACAGCTCTAAACTCACACATCCTAAAGACTAGCGCTGTCCATTACAAGTGTTAATAATAATAATAATAATAATCATATAAATAAATGCATTACTACAGGATCTGTCGTCTTTTTTCCTTCTCATGAAACTGCAGAACAACGATTACAATACAGGGACTCAGGCCCGACAATATACACCACCGGCTCCTCACGCCTTCTTTGCTTTTTTCAGTCAAGTCAGAGACAGATCAGGGCCGATCGCCTCCTGCTCGCACATGTGGACGCTGAGAACCGAAGCTCGAACCGAAACTTGAACCTGCAGGATGTCATGGCCCGATTCTCCTGCATGACTGTCGGACTCAGTACAGACTGTCGTGGATAAATGACGAGATGCTGATTATTTTCCTGAAATCAGCTCGACACTGTTCACGTAAAGCTGCTGATAACAGCTGGATATCTGAAGTCTCTTTACATCTGACTGTAAACTCCAAGATTCAGTTTCACCTTTAAACCTTCACAGTTACAGTATTCGAAACAAGGCGTCTGAAAATTCATCTGAAGCCGACGAATCTCTTATTGAACCCTTCGATTATTCACTATTCAGCATTTTTCTGATTAACGTTCTTTTTTTTTAAACACATTCCCAATAAAAATTACTGAAAAACACTGGTTCTGATGCAGCTGCCTCGAGAACCTGATTCGTAACCAGTAAACATCAATCAGCACTGAGGGATAAATGATGAAAAGTATTCTGTTAACCATTGTAGGTTTTGTGTTTCATTTTGTGCCATTATGAATTTTTACATCAAGATTTTAATTTTTACTGAAAAAATATCTCAGTTCCAAATATTGCTCTTTAATTAATAATAATTAGTAATATCAGCCCTGAAAAACTATCACTGCTGACGTTACTAACATGTGTTAACATGGAACCCACTGAAATGTTCCAACATCATAACATCTGCAAAACGTGACGCTAATGACTAATTATTAGTCAATACTTTAAGCGACGAAAAACATTAACTGATAAGGCAGAAAAGGAAGGTTATGCATGTCAGAAAATGTTTTGTTGATTAGTTGTAGTACCTGGTTGTTCCACCAGGTGGAACCTCTTGGAAAGCAGAGAGCATTGTGGGGGTTTAGCTAGCAACAGGCATGAGGAAAAAGACTTCTGTGATGGTTAATATTAAACAAGTTGAAAATGCGCTGTAGTTTAATGGGACATTGTTCCTATAGGCAAGTGGCTAACATAACCAAGCTGATTCACAACAAATGATACATGTTCAGCAAACAGAAAAATGTCTATTATCCCTAATTAAGTTGATTACTGACTAACAACAAGGCTGACTATTGATTTAGAAAACTGATTAATATTTGCATCTCTAGAGGGACGACACCTCTGTTTATCTACCGTTCAATGTCTTCATGTTTTGGTTACTCAGGAAGGACAAGTTCTATAACCTGCAGCAGCAACAAGTTGCCTTCACTCAGTCTGTGTTTAGGTGTAGTGGATCATGTTTTTGCTACTTTGAACTGATCCAACACGACGCAGACTTTTAGGGCTGACTTATTTGACGTTTATTCATCAATTATTGGGAGTTGAACTAACTAATGTCAAAGATTGTTTCTGCATTTTGTTCAAAAAGGGGAGTGTAAACTTTTCAAACTGCAGCTCAACAACCAAAACTAAGCTAAAGCATCTGTGTTATATTCTTCAATGGTCCTTGTGTTGGATACCCAGTTCATACATCTTCAAAAATCCTATAAATAAGTGCAGTTACTCTACTCCCAGTCTGTTCTCGTCATTTCAGCATAAACTAACCAGGGTACAGTGATTCAATGTGCTGCTAATGCCAGCTGGTAATGTAGGTTTATGATTCATTCAGAATGATAATCTGCAGGTAGTCACTCAAAGCTCTGTTCAACATTTACTTAATCTACTGATAAACAGATGACTTTTAATAATTTCTGTGGTCAGTCATTTGGTTGAAGAGCAGCTATGATTTCAGTCCACCAACACTTTCTTTGGTTCAATACAGACCTAATGTTTTTACTTTAAGTTAAAGTGAGTCAGGATTGTTAGTGAACATCACAGAGCTGATTGATCGCTGCATCACCGATTGCTAAACAATAAATTACAGCTTTAGTTCCACAAAAAAGGTGGAAAAAAGGACATTTTAACAAATAAAAGGTTCAAGAAGAGATTCAAACCTTCCTGACTGACAGGTCGGTTCCAGCTTTGAATCATATGAGACGTGACCTCTGCATGAACAGTCACTTGTTGGGATTCACTGTAGAAACTCTGCTTCAGCTCAACAACAAACACTGGAGAGACAACAGGAACCTTCAACAACACTGAATGCAAACACCAAGTAATTTTTGAGCAGCTGATCAAATCAAACTTTAAGGAGCTGCAGGAGAAAATTGAAATGCTTAATTTCAATACTTCACCAAAAAAAAAAAAAAAGAAAATGGCAGTTCGGTCCGCGTCGCAGCTCAGAGTCCACATGTGAGAACAAGGAGTCAGGAAGCTACGAGAGTATGAATGTGCTGCAACACACACGCTCGCGCGCACACACACACACACACACACACAGACACACACATTTAAAGCAGACCCTCAGACACCAAAGTCTTCAGTCCTAAAAGTTCCCACAAGTCTTTGCTGCCTCCTGCCAAAACATGAAGGTACAAAAAACAAATTGCCCTGACTCTCTATATGTTGGTGATAAAAACAGTTTGTGTGAATGTGGTTTAAAAACACTGTGACAAAGGCCACGAGAACATTTCATCCACACAGAACTCCTGAAAACACCGTCAGAGACAGGATGGAGGCGGGACACAGAGAAACCACTTGCAGCAGCCCACCAATCAGCTCCCGGGGCTGAAACGAAAACAAGCAGAGCCCCAACAGTCGCCATCGCGAGTCTCTACGAGCTGGGCTCAAAGAACCAGTCTGGATCAGCTCAGTCTCTGCAACTGTGTGGGGCCCAGCGAGGAGGAGTCCGGCTGTACAACATGCAGCAGGTGTAAGGCAGGTGCAGTGAAGTCCATCAGTCTACAGTCCAGTCTGCCTGTCAGTCAGTGTGTGGGGCAGCCGGACTCCACCGTGCCTCGTGGGAACGTCGGCGAGCGAGGGAGTGTGTGTGTGCGTCCTCCATTTTGAGTCCTCTGTGTGTGTGTGCAGCGTCCATATTGTGGTCAGAGTCTGTCGTCATGCAGCCGTCCTCCACACACACCACAGCCACACATGGACAACCACAAAGAGGAGGAAGGCTAAGCTACGATTTGGCACCTCCAGAAACCTTGGCATGTGACTCTCCCCCCCTCCCCCCACCCTCACCCACAGCTTATATGAAGGGGCCGCCGGGCATACCCAGGAAGTTGGGCGCACCCATTGCCATGGGAGGGGGCGCCGTCGAGCCGCTCCAGTGCACCTTCATGTGGTGCCGCAGGTTGGACTTGGAGGAGAAGCGTTTGTCACACTGCTGGCAGGAGAACGGCTTCTCCTTGGTGTGGATGCGGCGGTGGCAGATGAGCTGCGTGGACACCCGAAAGGACTTCCCGCAGTCGGGGCACTGGTAGCGCTTGGGCTCGGTGTGGATGCGCCGGTGGTTCTTGAGGGACATTAGGTTAGGAAACTCCTTCTGGCAGGAGTTGCAGAAGTAGGTGCCAGTCTTGTGGCTGTTCTTGTGGTTGAGCAGGGAGCTGGCATGGCGGTAAGACCGCCCACACTGGTCGCACACATGGGACTTAATGACCTCACTGTTGCCCCCTCGGCTGCGAGCTTTGGCCATGCTGCCGGGGTCAAGTCCTTGCTCTTGCATCAATGTAAGGTCCAGTCCCGACCCCCAGCCCAGCTCCTGGGAGCCCCCCGGACGGGGCTGCTGGGGTCTGGGCTGGCGGGGCTGTGGTGCCTGGCCATGGGTGATCTCCATGTGGAGCCTGAAGCTGGCCTGCGTGGGGAAGGCTCGCTGGCAGGACCGGCAGGTCAGCTCCCGCTGCTTTTGGTGGACGCGTCGGTGGTTGTAGAGTTGAGAGGAAACACGGAAGGCCTTCCCACAGTCGTGGCAACGGTGGCGCCGCGTCTCTGAGTGGATGCGGCGATGGTTCTTTAGGGCGAGCAGGTTGGAGTAGGTCTTGAGGCACACGGCGCAGTGGTAGATGCCAACAGTGTGGGTGTTCTTGTGGTTGAGGAGGGAGCTGGCGTGGCGGTAGGAACGGCCGCACTGATCACATCTGTGCAGAGACAAACAAAGAAGAACATGGGGAGGATCAAGGGGAAGGGAAGAGGGGGAGGCAGGAAGAGAGACAAAGGGAGATTATTAACGGAACATGGATGCCTGGTTTCACAGTTCTAGCCAAATTAATCTTAGTTACTGGTTACCACTTGTTCTTTAGATTTACTCAAACATTATCTAAGATGTTGCACATACAGGTATATGATCTGAAATCCGGCTTAAAGCTTTCAAAGAACACTACTACAAAGTGGTGCACCATTTAACTCTTTGATTTCTAGACAGGTCATGGGGAGAGGATTGCTGGGTGGGTGGGTGGGTGGGTGAGGGAGGGGGACATAGAAGAAACTATGAACAAACAGCTGGGATTCATGTAGGGAACTGGGAGGTATCTGCTGCTTCCTGCACTGCACAAATCAAACAGCTTCAATCGCATCTGGACTGTTTCAAAGACCTTCTGTCTCAGCCTTCTTTGGGTCATTACTGAATGTAGTGATGAGAAATTAATCAACAAACCTCGACTATGTCAGTTAGCAGTTACTGTGCTGTAGTAAAGAATCCTGTTAGGCATGATAGCCTCTGGACATGTGCAGTGCAGCTAGCTCCAAATACTTCCTAATCTTCCCTTTCAGATATCAAAATGCAACAGCCCCATCACATAACTGCAGTTTCTAGTCTAATAGCTGGCCAGTATCAAAACAGACACAAACAAATCAAAGACTACAAGCAAAATCAGAACAAGAGCAAGGAACAAACAACATCAAAACTTTAAACTTTGCTATTATGCTACAAACAAAATGCTAATTTAAATCTGTGTAAGAGATTTCTAAGAAAACAAAGCATATAAACAGTACATCTAAACATGAAATGTTTGATTGAAGGTGGCCTAAAAAAAACTAAAGTGTGTGATATATGCTAACTGAAAGCAAACGGGGTTGACTTATCTGGTCTCTCCACTAATTCAATTTGTCCAAACTTCAGAAAAATCCGAATTCCGGCACGCGTATGGTCCCAAGGAAGCCGGATTGGAGATCATATACCTGTAATAGACATGTAGAGACCTAAATTTATCTTCACTATTTGTTTTTTCAACTTCGAAGAATCACAAACAACTGACGAGAACTCACGTGTACCGACACTCTTCGCCCTCTCCCGTGGGTGCAGTGGCCTTCCTCCTGACTTCCATGCCTACCTGGTTGTCCCCGCAGCGGTGCCTGGCCAGACCAGACCTCCCCTGGAAACTCTTCCCACAGGTGGGACAGCCGAAGGGCGTAGCACCCTCCTCATGGACTTTCTGGTGGTTGCGGAGGAACCTGGCCAGTCGGAAGGCTTTCCCACATGTGTGACAGATGTGCTTCTTCCGTTGCGTGTGGATGCGCATGTGGTTTCGCAGCGCCATGTAGTTGGTGTAGGGCTTGTCGCAGAAGTTGCAGCGGAAGTTGCCCGTCTTGTGGGTGTGCTTGTGGTTCAGCAGGGAGCTGGCATGTTTGTAGGCGCAGCTGCAGAGGTCACAGGCATAGGGTCTCTCATCAGAGTCCAGATCCACAGAGCTTCTCTCCAAACTAATGTTGGTGGAGCTGTTTGTGGAGGAGGATGAAGGCAGGTGCTGGGCTGGGCAGTCATGAGCTGCAAGTTCATCAGCCGTGGCAAAGCCTTCACAGCAGCCATCGCACTCAAAATCCATCTGAGCTCCAGGGCCTTGTGGCCCTTTACACAGGCCAGCTGTAGTGTGTGTAGCTAGTTGCCTCTGGGTGCGGAAGCCCTTGCCGCACTCTTGGCAGTTGTGCTTCTTCTGGGCAAAGTGGAGGCGAAGGTGGTTTTTCATTGCAAGCCTGTTGGGGTACGTAGAATTGCAAACGTTGCAGTGATACTCCCCAATTTTGTGAAGGTTCTTGTGGTTGGCCAGACTGCCTGCATGGCGGTAGGTCTTCCCACATTCCTCACAGGCAAACGGCCGCCGTCCACTTTCAGCAGGGTCAAACTTCTGAGGCCTAGAAGTACCAGCCGAAGAGTAGGGTTTTTTGAAGCCCTGGTGGCTGTATTTAACTCCCATCACCTGGCCCTTTGATGATTCCCCTCTCATAGTCTGCATTTGAGATGGGCCAGGCTGCTGGAAGCGCGAACCGTTTGGGCCAGTCCGTACAAGACCTTTGGCCCGATGCTCCTCATGGAGACGGAGGTGGTTTATCAGCTGCTTTTGGATCTTGAAGGCTTTGCCACATTCTTCACACTTGTGCCTGTAGCAGGGACGGGCAGAGGTGAAGAAAACACAAGAAAACCTCTGATGAAGTTCATACATTTCAATTGACAAAATGACCTGCTATGGAGGTTCTTATTGTGGCCGCCAGGCAAATTCCTAATGAAGCTGACGGCCCAGGTACAGTCTTACTGGGATTTACTTAAGCGCAATCAGTTTTTTAAAAAAACCCTGGGAAACATTCTTTGCTAAAAAAAAATAAAATAAAAATCTCATCAGCCTCCACATCTGGTCCAGGAATCATTTAAATTTTAACAGCTATGCTAAATGCAAAGTGATGCAGCAATGTTGTTTTTAACAAGCACCAAATCAGAAAATGCCCAGTGCTTACACAAGTTTCAATTTAGTCACACAGTATACGTAAACCCATTTCATTTTCCTGACGTTTTACTTGCTTGCTTTTCTTTTGCGAAAACAAGAACAACACATCACTCACACTGTTTACTCTAACGCAGAACTTGTGGCTTTTGGCTTCCTTAGCAACAGTCATTTGGCAGTTTTCCACTGCATGAACGTAAGGCTCGATTTAAAGTGGCCTGAACCTTTGAGCTCGTTCAGACTGCAGGAAAAGTCTTCATCGAACCATATAGCCTAACAGAACAAACCTATATTGTTCTATTTCCTTTATGAAACTGGAGTTACGTCCTATAAATACTTTTTGTCACCAACCCCAAGTGACCCAAGTATCTGCAGTGGAAAGCTGCCAAATGTTTTGGAGTTTACCAAACCTAAGTGCATCAGTAGAGGCCAGTTGTGACTTCTCTTTTTTGGTTCTTGAAGATGTTTCACCTTCATCCAAGACTGTTCTTTACCTCTAAGTGACTGTTTGTGGGAGTTATTCTCCCCCCAAATCACATGGCTCAGAGCCAATTAAAGACCCATGGATCATGTGACTTAAGTTGGTGGTACTGCCTGGGCCGGGATCTCAGGACTGCATATTAAGTACCTGAGGTGTGACATTGTAGATCCCTTCTTCTGTATATAGATGGAAGCTCCAGTTTTACATAGATGGATTCCTTAACAGCTCTCTCAAAACCGTCTATCTTCGGCTGGTACTTCTAGGACACTGTTGTCCTCGAAGGAGGTTCCCTTATCTTTCAGATAAATCTACATTCTGTATGTCAGGCTCTTGGGTCAAAGATGGAATGTCTTCAAGAACCAAAAAGATATCCAGTTGCCTTCCACTGAAGCACTTAGTATTACCATGATGAATGACTATGAAAACTACATAGACAAGGTTCTTAAGATGGGTGTAAAATGTTATTTTACCTTTTACCTTTGAACTCTTTGCAACATCCGTCAAAACAAAATAAAAATTGACAAAATAAAGGACCTACCTCTTCAGGTCAAAGTGGGTCCTTTGGTGATTCTTAAGTGCCAACAGATTGTAGTAGCGTTTCTGGCATACCAGGCAGCGGAAAACACCAGTCTTATGGGACTTCTTGTGGTTGAGGAGGGAGCAGGGGTGTCTGTATCCTCGTCCACATTGGTCGCACTTGTGGGGCTTGTCACTTTGGTCAACCATCGGCCTACGTCCATCACCTCCAACATCACGGCTTCCTCCAGCAACCCCACCACCTACACCATCTCCTCCAGACATCCCTTTGGCTCCATTTAGCCCTGGCTTGTTCAGCGAGCTGCCTCGATTCTTTCCAGGGCACAAGTGAGTGATCAGATGGTGGCGGTCAGCGAAAAACATACCACAGTCAACACAAATGTGGTTGCGGCCATCCATCTTCTCATTGCCATTGGCTGAACTGCCTCCAATACCCTGTTGTTGGCCATCTGACCTTTGGGGGCCGTGGACTAACTGGTGATTCAGCAGGTCCTGCTTCCTGGAGAAGCTCTGGCCACATGTGGAGCAGATCATCCTCCAGTCCTGCTCCAGGTTGGATGGTCCTGGCCCTGTTGGGTTATTGGCATGGCTACGCAGGTGGCTCCTGAGGGCTCTGAGGCTGGCATAGTGGTTGCCGCACACCGAGCACTGATACACTTCTCCATCATCATCCTCATCTTTGTCATTGCTCCCCATTCTCTTGCCTCCACTCTGGGAGTACTGCCGCTGGCTGCTGCCTTCTTTCATGTTGCTGGAGCTTCCAGCGGGCAGCGAGGTTCCACCCGAGCTGTGGTAGTTCATGTTCCCCATAAAACCATTGGACATGTTGCCCTGCTGCTGCGGCTGCTGTTGCTGCTGGCCACGGCGGGGACACATGTGAGACTTAATGCCAGATACATCTCCGTACATCTCACCGCAGTCAGCACACACATGTCTGTCAGCCTGTCGGTGAGCAGAGCTACTCTGGGACAGTGAGCTACCATCAAAGCGGTCGTGGAACTCAAGAGAGTCCAACCCACTGCTGTGGCCCCCATCTGGTACAAAGTGGGCAGCATCGCCCAGATTTCCTGGCAGTGAGATTGGAGTTGTGGCACCACTGCCTTCCTGGACGTAGCTCTGCTGGGAGTCTAGAGTTAGCGGCTCTGGTGACAGCCAGTCATTGCTGTCATTGCTAATAGGCTGGTTGGAGGGACGCCCTTTGTGGCTCCGTAGGTGGCTGTGCAGCGCAGCCAGGTGGGGGTACTGTTTACAGCAGATGGTGCACTGGAAGTGGCCAGTCTGATGACAGCGCTTGTGGTTGACCAGACTTCCTGCATGCCGGTAACTTTTGCCACACTCCCCACACTTAAAGCGCCGTTCTCCATCATCTGGAGAATTAGCCTGAGGCACTCGGCCTCCAGATGGCGAAGATACTGAGCCCTGTGATCCAGAACTTAGAGTGTCCGAGTTGAGGATGGAGCTGTCCTGACTGTGGGAGGCTGGGTGGGGATCATGGGTTAGATAGTGGACTTTCAAGGTCTCCAGATCTGGGTGTCCTGCGCCACAATAAGCACATGTGTAGATGGGGTTGTTGACTGGAGGGCCCATTATGGGGTCATAGGGACCTCTTTTCTCAGTGGGCAGGGGTGGCAGGGGCAGAGGGTCCCCCAGGGCTGGGGTATATGCTGGGGACCGCACTGCACTTAGATTGTGAGGCATAATGCCTGGGAAGCTGCGCGGCAGACCAAGGGAGGGCGAGGCCGTGTTGTGCAGCAAGATGTGCTCTTGGAAGTCCGCCTTGTTTGGCAGTGCTACCTGGCACAGGTGACAAAAACAGGAGGCGGTGTCGTCACTCTGGGACGACTGGGTGCCAGCGCTGCGCTCCGAGTCATGGAGGCTGCTGCTGCTGCTGCTGCTGCTCACCATGGAGGCCCCGGGCGTCTTGAACTTCGAATGAGTTCTCTCGTGGCTGTTTAGGGCAGCCAGGTTGCTGAATTGTTTAAAACACACAGAACACTTAAAAGTTCCTTGTTGGTGACACTTCTTGTGGTTCACCAGGCTACCGTGGTGCCGGTAGGTTCGGTCACACTGGTCGCACTTGAAAGGTCTGTCCCAAGCGTCGTCGGATTCAGGGGAGCCTTTTTTTCCGTGGTCGTCTGTGTCGTGGCTTTGCAGGACACTATGTCCCATACCACTATTGTTCAAATGGGAGCGGCCAAACCCGTCGGAGAGGTCCTGGGCGAGGCCGTACTCCCTCTCGTCGTGGCCTGCTTCTTCAGGCACTTCTTCACTCTCTTCTTCTGCGTGGGCACTACTGGGGGACAAAGTATGGATCCGCAGGTGGTTCTTTAACGCCACCGCGTTGGGCAGCGTACGTGTACAAACAGGACACTGAAATGATCCAACTTCGTGAGACTTTTTATGATTGGCTAGGCTAGCTGCGTGCTTGTAGATTCGGCCACACTGTTCACACTCAAAACGTCCGGTCTCTTCTTGCTGATAATGTGCTTTCATATGTTCTAGAAGACTTGGAGTACTCGGGCAAACCATATCACATTCTTTACAGGGGAAACCCTTGGCACGACTCATATCATGCATTGCCATAGTACTCTACAGCAAATCGGTTGGAGGGAATCACGGTTCACAATACAGCAATGAACAGTGATGTTAGGGAGGTGGGGGAGGAAACAGCAGGGCTTAGCTCTTCAGTTGAGAGTGGTGGCCATTTACTCCCTAATACCCGTCAGTGCAGGTCCAACCAATCAGGGCCCACCTTGGGAGGAGGCGGGCCTGCGGGGGTCACACCAGCCAATGAGGAATCACTGTGAAAACAAGAGGAAGAAGAAAAAAAAAGGATTACTGACAGACCAATGAGACAAATCTTGAAAATCTCCTTAAAATAACTTTACTGTTTGGGATCTTGCAACAATGATTTTTCATTCACTGATTCTTTCACAAATCAACAGATGATGAAAACAATCACTAATTGCACTAACTAACCAAAATGTCACAACTCTTTAAAATATTTAAAAAAAAATATTTGCTTTAATGATACTACTTATTTAATCACACAGATAAATTACCTGGTTGCCATTTTTGATCATTATCAGCATTTAGTCAATATGTAAACCATTTATTTTTTACACTGTCAAATGATTCAATTCTTTAGGCAAATTAAACTCATGTACATCATTTACTCTAACTTTATTTAAACTCAAACTTCTCTAAGGGATGTAGGCCTTATTAATAGTAGAGCCACATAACAAAATCAGCAAAAGATGTAGCCACAAAAATAAGCAACTCAGTTAGACAAACTACAACAATAATGTTGTTAAAGATAGAGCATTTTAAAAGCTCATTAATCAACTAAAACAAGAACAGCTAGAAGCTAAATTGTCCAAATGATAAAAATGTGTCAAACATCTGTTTATGTATATAATCTCTATGTTTCCATAGAGATGGCGGCGAGCATGGACGCAGCAGCCCCTTCAGGAGACAGCAACAGTGAAAGTTTTGAGTGTCTTGTCTATCCCAGGCGTTCATTCCGCAAAACTCACAGCCGAGACACTTTGCTGAACATCAGGGTAATGAACGTCACTAAAACTGAGGCGGTCGGTTGTGATTTGGACATACTACACCAACATGGAGTCCAATCAGAGACTACAACGGCAGTTACCCAAGAGAGAAGGAAGCGGTACAAACGTAAACAAAGGAGGAAGAAAGCCGGGATCCATGCAAGGCTAAAGGCTAACCCCTCCAGACCAGCAGGACCGTCGCTCCTACGCTCCAATGTCCGCCCCCTTGACAACAAGCTGGACGAGCTACATTTGCTGGGAGAAACCCACAGAGAGTGGAGGGACTGCTGTGTGTTTGCTTGTACAGAAACATGGCTCCATGACAACATCCCAGATGGACATACAGTTGGAGGGGACGACATTGTTCCGGGTGGACAGACAGGCAGCTAGCACTGAACTTCTCCAGAACCGCTGCAGGAGCAGGACACTGAACATTGTCAGGGACTTCTCACACCCTCTTCATAAACTGTTAGAACTGCTGCCATCAGGCAAACGTTTCCAGAGCACTGAAGGAAGAACCTCCAGCCTGATCAACAGCTTCATTCCACATGCTGTCACATGCTGAACTGCTGATCCGGATATGCAAACGCTTCTTTACTGAATTGTTTTTAGTTATTGGATCCTGAAGAAACGCTCTCTCATCTTGTTTGTACTACTGCTGTATGTACAGCAAAATGACAATAAACTTGATTTGATAATCAAATATGAATATTATTAATATCTGAATCAAAAGTGCAGCATTCCTCAGACAGAAACAGAACTAAATGTTCTTTATACAGAAAAAACTCAATATAGGTAAACAACAGATTTGTAGAGAAACAAGTGAATAAAGACAAACAGACACTGTGATAAGAGAGATTTAAAACTAAACGTGAATCACTGGGCTGGACTTATCTTTATTTTCCAGTTTAGCTGATGCTCAACTTCCAAAATGTTCAGCAAAACCCACAAAGGAAACTTTAATCCCTCCACAGAGAACTCACAATCAGGTTTTTGGAATATAATTAAACATGGTGGTTATTTTTAACGCAAAAATGTCCAAAATTCACGTCTTTTTAGTCATCACGCCAAAAAGGAGTAATAATATTTGCATTCTGCATAAAAGACACATAAGCACATTGTTAGTAATATATCAGTTTTTCTATTATTACAATATTTGCAGCTGTAATGACAAAAATCTTTCTCCTTCTTACTGTTGTCTTCCCTCATCATGTTCACAGCTGAGAGACACTGGCATGTAAACATTTCTAACTCCTAAGATTGGTGAATTATTCTCTTGATTATTTTAATAAATAATTAATTATTTGGTCAATAAAACATCACAAAATCATGACAATGACGCCCTCTAGCATTTGACTTTGTTAAATGAACAGATTAAATTCTAAATAAATAAGCTACATAACAAATAAAGGTGGGTTTTTTTTTTAAAAGGAAAAAACATCAAAAGACTCACAGCCACTTATTTTCTTGTCACATTAGAAAAGTATCATAATTTTTTAGTTGTGGACTGCACTAAATCTTTTTTTTTTTCTCTACCTTTACACTGGAATACATCATTCTAAGCTGCAAGAGTTTTTATTTTTTTAACAAATTTTATTAACACAACAGTTCATTGATTAATTAAAACTGCAGGCAAATGAATCAATAATAAAAATATATTTACAGTAAAAGATATTTCACATAAAAAACACTGCAAACAACGATTCAATGACCAAAATATCTGCAGATTAGTTCACTTCTAATTGTTCCTTTTTCATTAATCAACTATTGTTCTGTTTAATTTTCTTTTATTACATTTAATATCAGATTATTGTTAATACTTTCCCTTTTGTACTTTATCTTGTTGTCAAGTTGTAATGTTAATAAATATTTTGACAGTTAGTAGCTTTTGATTTATTACTATGCATAATATTATTTAATTAATTGTTTTCGTTGTGTATTAATACCTTTAACATCAATTAATATGGATTTTAATATTTTACCATTAAAAATTTATGTTTAATATAATTAAGTGTATTATAATTAGATCTACTTCATTTTCATTGGTGTTTTATAAACAATGTATTGGAATTTTTATTATTAATAATATGTAGTGATATTTCTTTGCTATGTAGAATTGTTTAATATTATTCCATTCATCGTTATTGCTCATTTTTTTATTCTCTTTTCACTGACTTTTTTATTATCCTGTGTATTATGAGTAATTCTATTGACAGTATTTATTTTATTATCCAATTTCTCAATATTAGATTTTATATTCTTCACTTGTGTAGCATTTTAAGTCGTGTTTTGTTTAATATTTTTTGTTTATTATTATTAACTTAACTGCACAAAGCTGTGCTTGTTCTCAATTATCATAATTAACGCATCAGTTACTTTCTAAATAAATCAATCGTTGACAACTAATCAATTAATCAATCGTTGCAGATCTGTTCACTGTGGCTGAAGAGTTACTACTGATTAACCAGGAAGTTGTTTTCTTGATTAACCGACTGTTTAATTAAAAACATCAGACACTGTGAAAACTGCAGAACATAAGAAAAAACTGCATTTCTTTAATTTCCCAACATGGAAACTCCTCGAAGCAGAAATAATCAGTTAACTCAGGATGTTAATGATCAATGGTTTGGTTTATAAAACATTGGAAAACTGTTAAAATGCCATCAAGGTGAAGTCATTAAATGTGCAGAATATAAGATTGACTGGTGAATTTTACAACATGGAAACAGCAAGTTTTGAGCTTTTCCACCTCATAACTCAGAACACTGACTAATCAGCTACCTGGGGCTGGTAATGATTGTTTGCTTTACAACATTAAAGAAAACTGTCAAAATGTCCATCAGACTTTGGGCTTTTTATTTATCGATACAGACTGAATATTTAAAAGAGTTCAGTTGAAATCAGATGTGATGAACATGAAACCAAATCTGTGTGAAGCCAGAAAAACTCAATCATCTGTGAATTAACGGAAACATGGAGAAATTTATTGATAAAATGGAGGAATAAACTCTGAGGAAAGAAACCTGCCAAAGGTTTTCTTCTCTTTCTGGTCCATCTGTGTGGATTTGTGGTTGTTCAATACTGTTTACTGATGTTTTAGAAGTTACCTGTTTTGACTAATTTTGTGCGTCTCTGCTGTTTTGCATCTGTTTGGGTTCATTTTGCATCTCAATTTTAATCTCTTTTTGGTCATTGTAAAGCGTATTTGTGTACGTTTTCATCTCATTTTTATTGGCTTGTGCCTCTTTGCAGCCATTCTACATCTTTCTGTGTCTCAAATAGATGCATTTATCTTTGTTTTGCATGTTTTTGCATTTGTTTCTCTCTTTGGGTCTCCCTCTGGTCTTGTTGTGTTTTATTCCATTGTTTATTTCACTGCATTAGTTTTTGAAAAGGTGTTTTCTGATTTTTTTTATGTTCTTTCTCATTATTCATCAACTCTTTGAACTTTGAGGCGCTGCACAAAAAAAGGTTTGATGGTATGCAAATCACAAGTTCAGTGATTGATTAGTCGGTCGCTATTAATAAGACAAATACGCCAAAAGTTTGATGGTTTAATGTGGTCAAATTGGATAAAAGCTACTTTTTACTGCTTTGACAGACATTTTTTACAGATTTCTCACATTTTATAAACCAATTAATCATTTAGATCCACAGTTAACTCGTTATTCTGTTCGTGAAGGAAAACCGCCAAAGATTTGCTGCTTTCATGTTGTAAAAGTAAAGAAATGCAGCTGACGTCACATTGATTGCTTTTTTCCCCACTAATTCTGATGTTTTATTAACAAGAAAATTAAACAAGAAAACACCTTGCTGACTGATCGATAATGAAAACGATCCTAATTGCTTCATTAATTAAGCCAAACGGAGCAGATTCAGGTTGTCGTTTAACAAAATCCAGATCTGCAGCAATTAATCGATCAACAGTTATTTTTATGATAATTAATTATAATCAACTACTAAACATTCTGATAATTGATTAATCAGAGCAAGTTTTTCATTTTAAAAAAACTGTCTGAATTCTGTGATTTCAGCTTCTTCTATGCGAATGTTTTCTGCTTCCTTTGCTCCTCTTTGACAGTAAAATGACAAGACATTTGACGATCTACATTTTTCACCATTCGGGACATTTTCAGACGAGTTCGGCCTCGTGTTTGAGCTGAAGACAAAGAAAACAAACAGCAGCAGCAGCTTTAAAACTGACCGACATCAAACAGTGCAGCAGAAAACACGTCCAAAGATAACACTCGTGTCCAATTGTTGTCATTGTCGCTTCTTTTTTGCCGTTAATAGGTTAATCTGTAAGACTGAACAACATCCATCCAATGTTCAGGGTCCAAAGTTACGTCTTCAAATGATTACAGAGATAAAAACAGACAAACTGAGCCCCTTCATGCTGAATATAACACAAACAACATATGTCAGGGAAAACACACAAATATCTGTGAGGCCCCTGTTCAGTCTGAATCTATGCTGGCTGGTTATAATATCACACGTCCTGTTCGGAGGTTTTAAATCTCATGTGAATTAAATCCTGTCATGGTATTTTACACCAAATCTAAGTTTTATCAGCTCTGAGAGAAACCTGAGAGGAAACCCTGATGCATACTAAACTAAAACCACGAGGAGAGCTGCTGGTTAACGTGCTGTTCACTCTAAGCCTTGATTTGAACCTGGATTAGTTTAAATTTAGTCAAACTGTCCATTTCAAAGCAGCAGATCTGTCTGTGGAGCAGCTCCCGTCTGCAGTGTTTCAGACAAACATCACTGTGATGCTGAAGGAAACCAAATCAGACACATTCTCAGTGGAGTTCTGAACTGGGTTTTTCTCTGGTTTCTATGTGGTCT
The DNA here is from genome assembly GCF_000690725.1 of Stegastes partitus. Classification (NCBI taxonomy): domain Eukaryota; kingdom Metazoa; phylum Chordata; class Actinopteri; family Pomacentridae; genus Stegastes; species Stegastes partitus. The sequence goes on from NW_007578239.1 coordinate 255,763, forward strand.
TACAGATGTAATTACAGTCTATCCTGTGCGAGAACATAAGGAAAAGAAGCTTATACACAGGAATTTGTTTCTCAAAAAACTATTTTGGGACAAAGAAAGACGTTACAACTTACTTCCTGTAGATGCTCGCCTCTGTTTATTCATATTTTGACATTTGAAGCAGCAGAAGTGTGTCTGAGCAGCTTCTGTCTGCAGAGAGCAACTGATCAACAGGCAGACGTCCCGACATCACTGTGATACTGACGGAAACTTAAAATCAGACACATTCTCAATGGAGTTCTGAACTGTGTTTGAGTGACTTTATGGACACTTGTTTGGTTTGTGCTGCTTGAAGTCTTTTACAAACCAGGATATTTTCTCCACAAACACCAAAAACAATGATGTGATTACACAATTTTTTATTTGCTGATTATGTTACGGATGAATCAATCAGCTGTTGGGTCTTAAATGGTGAAAATGTAGATCAGAGTTTCTTCAAATGTCTTGTTTTGTCCAAAGATATTCAGTTTAGTGTTACAGAGGAGGAAAGAAACCAGAAAATATTCACCTTGAAGAAGCTGCAACCACAGATTAGAACTGTTTTTATCAAAGAAATGACTCAAACTGATGAACCGATTATCAGAATAGTTGCTGATTAATTCAACAGTTGATCAATCACTGCAGCTCTAACACATACAAACATACAAATTTTGATGGTAATAAGTATTTTAAACATACTGTGCAGAGCGGAAGCAATTAGTCAGTTTCTCAGGTAGTAGATGAACAGAAAAATGACCAGTTTTAGCTGCTTTTCCCTCTCATACAACATAAAACTGAATGTTTGGGTGTTTGAAGACAACATTGAATTAATCTGATTGTTCTAATAATATAAAAAATGATCTACAGATGAGCTGATAATCAAATTCATGGATATTCATAACCGTTAAACATGACAGGTAGCTTTATGTTTGCTGTTTACTATTTTTTATAATTATGTATACACACTAATTTGCATGTAAATATATATTTAAATATACTGGGACACTGAGGAAACAACTATTCAATTAACTCTTTAGTCCCATTTCAAGCCAAAAAGTCAAATATTTGCAGGTGAGCGACTCAAAACAAAAGATTTGCAACCTTTCTCTCTCATACAACATACAACTGAATATTTTGACATTTTAGTCAAACTAATCAAGACGTCACCTTCATCTCTGCAAAACAATTTGATAAATACTAAATATCTTAATAATCTACCATTCAACAATCAACAGTAAGCTGAAGTAATCTGCAGATTAACTGATAATAAAATGTAAAGTTATTTTTTTTCAATCTCTGACACATGACATTTTAGTTTAGGTCTGCTGATTTATTGTTATTATTTATTATTAGTTAAGCATAAATATAAATTTACATATCAATAAGTATTATAATGTACTGGTACAGAGCTGAAGCAATCAGTCAATTAACTGACTGATGACTAATTTCATTCCTTTTACCAGCAAAAGTGAAAAATGTGAAGGAAAAAAAGCCAATTAACTGCAAACTAACAAAACATTTGGTGCTTTTCTTTTACTCTAAACAGATTTTTGGACTTTTGGTCAAATAAATCAGGAAATCTGAATACTTTACCTTTATTTCAGCACAACTTATAATTTACTAAGTGAACAATTATTCTATTAAAAGCAATCAGCACATTAATTCATTATGATATTGTAAGTTATCTCTATCTGCTGCTTTGTTTTGGACCAACAGAAAACTGCACTGTTGTTTTGTTTCTGCTCACTGATGCTGAGTTTAGATGCACGACTTGAATTCATTCATCTTCATTTACATGTTTTCTAATTATTTCCATCCAGGGAACAAATCACCTGACTACCAGGCTCAAAGTAAAATTATCTACAACATGTCAAAGAAAAGTCAAGTAATGAGTTGACAGAAAAATAATTTCAAGTTTCTTAAGCAAAATTGAAAAGATGGGGGAAATATTTATAGTTTTTGTGACTTCAAACTGGAAATTTGTTGCTTTTTATTGATTGATAACTTATTTTTGGACTTTTACTTTAGTACAACAAGAAGTGTGAAGACAGCATCAGCAGCCCAGCAGCATCTTTAGACAACTGTTGTTTTTCTGCTCACTGATGATGAGTGAAGATATTCAGCTTTACTTATTTGCTGTTTATTTGCATATTTCCAGGACTTCCAGCCTCAGTGAAATGATTTTACACATGAACCATCTCCTTCAGACTCAATCAGGCTGAGCTGCAGCCAATCATGTCTCTTTACTTTTTCCTTCTAACTTTTCCTTCCTGAGTCCATCATGTAAACAAACCGCGCCTGCTTCATTAAGCGGCTCCGCGCTCACAAAGAAGCCGAGCGGGTCGCTCTGCCGGCGGCCACACTGTGTCCGGCCGCCGGGATGGAAACAGACACCCCGGCTCTGTTCACACACACGACCCGCCTGTTATTAAACTCCGCATTAAACTCCAGTTCAGAGAAACAACGTTTACTTTCCCCGATAAAGTGAGATTATTGGCGGCGGCACCGCAGCGGGGCTCCCTGACCTTGGCCCGTCTCCTCTCGGTCGGGTTCAGCCTCGGCAGGAATTTATCGGGACAAAGCGGGGCTTCTTCACCGCCGAGCCTCGGCCGACATTTCCTTCCCCGACTCCCCCACTTTGAACCGGGGGAGCGACGCCCCAGCGCGGCCGGCAGGGCAGCAGAACAGAGGGGGTTCGGCCGGAGGTGGCTGCGGCGGCGGCGGAGTGTTTCCGACATGATGCTCCAGCAGAGACCTTCAGCCATCAGCCCACTTTCACTGAGACCCCATTTCATCGGAAAATGGCTTTCCAGCAGCGAGCCATTTTCCCCCAGCTAGCGGGGTTAGCTCGCGTTTTAGCCCCACAAACACAAGCTGCTGCGCGGCTTCAGCGGAGCTCCGTGCAGCGTTCAGTGAATAAAACACGAAGTAAAACAGCCGCAGAGCGAACTGTGACATTTTCTGACTTTATTTACAAAGCGTTTTGCGGGGAAAAAGTGAAAACAGGCAGAAACACGGCCGAGCTAACGTTAGCATTAGCGCCTGGCTAGTCAGTTAGCAGCCCCCCGCGATGTAGGAACGGAGCAAAACTCAAGTTTAACACAACAAAAACACACGCACCGCGTGCACGCACAGACACACACAACCTGCCGGGAGGCCGGGGCTCATTTTGACATTAAATACGCTCAGGCTGCCATCACAGAAAATTGTCTCCGCTGCAGGAGCTTGCAGTGGTTAGCAGCGCAGCTAGCCGTGCAGGCTAGCCCGGAGCTACACAAAGATCTCGACAAACACACCGCGGCCCCGCTTTGACGGAAAACCTCGGTTTACCGCCGTTTAACGCGCCACACTCACCCCTCAAATGGCCTCTGCGCCCGCCAGGTGAACGATGCACGGCGTGGAGGTGCACAATGTGCGGGTTTCACGGATTAGGCATGGTTATTTTCTTCCACCGCCTCTTCTACCACCGACTTTTGGTTCTTGGCTCCGTCCCCCTGCCGCCGCTCCAGCAGCCGCTTCACTTCCTGCCGCTGCCGCTGCTAGCTGAGCGGCGCGGCGCGGCAGGAGCGTCATCATGCGCAGAAGGAAATTTGAGCGCCACCGCAGCGGCAGTTTGCGCCTGCAGCTGCGGACTGTCGCCGCTCCGGCACCGCTCGGCTCACCGGGAACACTCGGGCCGGTTCGGAGCGCAGTTCAGACCAACGTTTGAGCTGTTGCCGCTCGGCCTGCTGCCGAGCCGAGCCGAGCCGAGCCGAGCTGCTGCTGCTGCTGCCAGGCCAAATGACACTCCGAGGTCATTTTATCAGCTGCAGCCCGCACAGACTCACCTGGACACCCCGGGGGCCAATCACAGGGGCCCCACCTGCAGCAGGGTGCAGCTGCAGGACCTCAGAGCTTCCACACTGATCCACCTGCTGAGGGGCCCCGCAGGTAAACTGTGCTGTGGCCCCTGGTTACCATGGTGACAGTACTGAGGGCCCAACAGGTGACAAGCTGCTGGACCAGACAGCAGAAAGGTCCTGGTCTTGTTTTCATGTTGGGATGTTACACAACTACAAAAACACAAAAAAGTGACCACTAAGACACACCAAATGATAAAAACAGAGAGAAAAAATCACAACAAAGAGACAAAAAAAAATACAATTGAAGACAAACGCACACCTAGTGACACAAATGGAAATAAAATTTCCATAATGACACATTTAAAAACAACAAAACCACCCAAAATGACCACAAAGAGAGATACAGTTCTTAGTCTATAGATTTATTGCTGCTTGTTCAGATTCAAAAACGTTTCTTAAATGTTCAGACGAGTTAAAACTTTCTGTTTAGTTCCCACAAAAACACAAATATTCTGTGTGATCTCCATATTGTCAGTCTGAGATGTCAGTTTTGGTGTTGTTTTTGTGTTGCTGCTGCTGAACAAACACACAACAACATGAGCACACGCGAGTTTTTCAGTGAGTTTAAATGAGCAGCAGCAGATTTACAGCAGCGCTGAAGAGCTTCTTTATTAAAACTAAAGAGCAGCTCCCTGAAGGCTCCGTGTAGCTACATCACATGAAATCAATAAACATATTGATCTGCAGAGCGTCTGGATGAGGTGAGTCACTGCATTAATATCAGCTGCTGGAAACTCACCGGTGATTCTGAGTGTCCATTAATCCTCCAGCTGACTGTCAGAAGTCAAACCGAATAAATGTCTGTTTCTCTGATGCTTTTTTAGTGAAGCAGTTTCATTCGCAGTTAAATTATTAATTGATAAAATGATCTTCAGATTCATCAGTAATAAAAACAATAATGAGTTGCGGCTGCAGTGGGTTTGTTTTTATTTTAGTTTTTTCGTTAATCTGAGTTTATAACCAACATATTTAAATCACAAAGTTTCTATTAATAGAATAAGTAAAAAATAATGAATTATTTTTTATTACCAAAGATTTTGAAAATTGTTAGCTTTTGAATTTTAAAAAATATATTTGAATTCAAAGCTTTTTTAAATTTATTTTGATTTATATTTATAATAGTATTTTTTTTATTTGTCTGTCACTGATGTCCTACATTTAGATTTTCCTTTTTTGTGTGTAAATATGTCAACATCCATCGCTCAAGATACAAAAAAATATAAAGCAGATCACAAATGATTTGTTTTTTATTTTTCAATTTTTTGAATCCTGAGTATTTGTTAATGTTTATTTTATTTCATACATTTTGAAATATCTTAAAATTTTTGTACATGTGTAAAAAAATATAATTTTAAAGTATTTTTCCTAATTTTATTTCACATAGATTTCTTTAAAAATTACTTTCACAGATATTCTAAAAGGAATGATAATAATCTGTCTTTTACAGATGTCCCAAATTTTTTTTTTTTAAAGTATTAAAAAAAATCACAAACATGGCAAGATAATAATGTTTTATTTTCTTTATTTTTATGTTTTATTTGATTCATGTCGTTAGTTTCTTTGTTGTATACCATTGTTTATATTCAAAACGTTTCTATAATTCCTCCTGTCCTGCTGCTGTGGGAAAAAACACAGCTTTATTATACATATCTATGGGAAAAAGTCGCTGCTTGATTATGTACCACATTACCCACAATCCTCTGCGTTACTCTGACGTAATTTTCCCGCGACTCCATTCATCGTTTCCCTCTCTGAGGTGCAGTTTGAGTTTTCGCTGCTTTTCGTCGGTGTTTTGTGTGTTTTTGCGGCTGTTCTTGCGTCTTCAGGAGCGTCAGCGGCATCGGCATGGGTCCTGTAGAGGTGAAGTTATTTAAATTCGTCCCTCTGACGGTTTTATTTCTTTTCTTTCTGACGATGAATTAAGAAACTAGCTCATATTTGAGACAAAAATCTGCCGCAAACCCCTGTTTCGCTGGTGTGTTGCTCTGAATGTCGATACGAACGTTAATATTTCATTTATTTAACAACTATTAAGCGTTTTTTGTTGTTGTTGTTGTGGTTGTTATTATCGTTGGTTCAATTATTTCACCGGCTAAGTTCGCTTTTATAGCGAGTTAGCAACTTAAACCTAACTTTAAAATTCTGTTCATTCCTATTTACTTTCTTACTGGTCAAAACTCACACATTAACCTTCTAGTGTTAGAACATGTCAGTGTTAAAGTGAAGCTGTTGCTGGAGGTGGGAGGCTGTTTTAGTATCACATCAGTAGGTATGGACCCGAATATCCGAATATCCGGTCGCTGTGCTGGTATTGGGGTAGCAATTTTGATCTCCGAATATTCTCTTTGCTGCTTTGTGTGTATTTCTTTGTCACAGAACCATCGATAAATTCAAGTCTATAGTAAATAACTGTCAGTTTTGTGTTTTCATTGTATTTCGGTGTCACTGCAGAAACTTTGACTGAAGCCGAAACAATCAATCAATTAATCAGTTGTTCGAACAAGAGAAAAATCAATGAATTTGGATGACTGATGAACAGTCATTTTACAGCAGAGACAATGTGTTGATAAATGCCTGATCAGATATTTTACTGATGAGCGATGTGATTGGTGGAGGTTACTGTCCAGGTGAACTCCCTGTTAACAGAGTGCGTGAATGTGTGCAGCTCCTCCACATGTCCGTCTTCTCTCAGAGCTTCTCTCCCTGCGGCCGATTCCTGGCAGCCGGAAACAACTACGGAGAGATTGCTGTGTTCAGGTGGGACCACACTGATCAGTTACCTCACAAACTTGATCGATAAGATGTCACTGATCAGTTCAGATTGATCTGATTGGTTGTCTTTGTGTTTCAGTCTGTCTGCAGCTCTGAGTCCAGACGCCACAGCAGCCAATCAGAAACCTGTTCTGACCTTCACAGGTGAGTTTAACCTGCAAGTGACTCAGTTTAACAGGTGAACTCAGTTTAACTCGTCATTCTTGTCTCCTCTTGTCTCCTCCTGCTGTCTCCAGCTCATGAAGGACCAGTCTTCTCCCTCCTGTCCACTGATGTTCACCTCTTCAGTGCAGGTAATGGAGAAATCAGCGCCTGGAGTTGGACTGAGCTCAGCAAGAAGGTAAAGAACTGAATCTGAAGACGTCTGTCTCGTGTCAGACTGTTTGTCTCATGTCGGACTGTTTGTCTCCTCAGAACGTCAAACCTCTGTGGACCAAGAGACCAAACTACAAGTGAGGAAGCTCTCTGTTCTGTTTGTTTCCTGTTGGACTGAAAGACAAGAAAACGACTGACTCAGTCTGTGTTTGTGTCTCTGCAGGTCCAGTCTGGAGATCCCAGAGATCAACGCCATGGTCATCAACCCCAGAGTGAGAAAACAAACACACACACACACGATTATTATTCGTATATTTTAGGGAGTTTTATTGTCATTTTTGAAGTTTTGTATTTTCGTATTTCCATTTTGGGGAGATTTTATTGTCGTTCAGACTGTTGTGTGACTGTGTTGTGTGTTTGTGTCGCGTGTCAGGACAACAGTCTGGTGGTGGGAGGAGGAGACAATAACATCCACATTCTAGACTTGGAACACGGAGTCTTCAAGGTGCGTCACTTTCACATCATGTCTGTGTTTACCTGCTGCTGTCATGGAAACAGGCAGCCGGTAGGAAGGAGTTCTGGTCCGGTTCTGGACTCTTACGGCGGTTCTGTCTCTATCTCCAGGCCGTCCTTCAGGGTCACTCGGACTACATTCACTGTGTGAGCGTCAGAGACAGAGAAGCTGAGATCCTGTCAGGAGGAGAAGACGGAGCTGTGAGGATGTGGGGTGAGTGAGGGCGGCCATGTTGGATCAGTCCGCTGACACAGAGGAATGATGATGATGATTAAAATGATGATGGTTGTGTGTGTGTGTGTGTAGACAGCAGGTCCAGTCAGTGTGTTCACTGCATTGAGGTCCATAAATATGAGGTGAGTTTGCTCTTCTGCTGGTCCATTTTACTGCATCATGTTTAACCTGTAAATCAGAATAACGTGAGTCTGTTTGTGTTTCAGAGCTGCGCTCGGCCTCATATCGGTAAATGGATCAGCTGCTTAACCACAGACTCCGACTGGATGGTAATTAAACACACCAACTCTGCAGCGATTGTCTCAACAGGCTGCTGTTTTCATCGTTCAATCCAGATATTAGACTGTCCCGTTTGACTAACTTGTGTTGCTGTGGTTGTGTGTTGATGATTTGCTGACTGTTGCAGTTGTGTGGTGGAGGTCCATCTCTGTCTCTGTGGCACCTTCGTTCTCTGTCTCCAACCTCCGTCTTCCCTCTGAGCGGCTGCCAGCGACAGGCTGCCTTCTACCAGGACATGGTGAGAAACGCTGTGTTTATGTTGCATTCACTTGCTGCTTTTTGTATTTATGGTGCGTTCACTTGCTGCTTTGTAGATTTATGGTGCGTTCACTTGCTGCTTTGTAGATCCTAGCGGTGGGTGAAGGTGCGTTCGTGTCCCACTGTCTGCTGGGCGGAGAGGTCAAAGCTCAGATTCCCTGCACTCCTCAGAGCCTCAACACACTGCAGCTGAACACCAACAGCACTGAACACCGGGTGAGAACCTGAACGCAACACAAATAAACATTGTTTCCTGATGAGAGAAACATTTTATCATGATGTCTAGATATTTGTCTCATTTCAGTAAAGAAGTAAAGTTGAGCTTCATACAGAGCTGCAGCTAATGAATCCTCTGATCAAATGCTTACGTGGAAACAAATGAAAACGCTGCCAAAAAACATTTCAGTTCATATTAGTGCAGCGATGAAAAGTCAAAGCTACAAGTCTGAAATCTGCAACATTTTAAAATTATTTTTGTTTGACAAAAATCACTAAAATGATCAACAATTATCAAGATAAATATTAGTTTTTACTTAATTTTTGAAACAAAAGCTCAGTATTTACTCCCGAGTTGTAACAGCAGAAAACTGAAATTCATTTTTGTCAGTGTGACAGACGTTTTTGTGAAGTAAAACATGTAACGCGTGATTAGTGATATCTAATGAAGCTCTGACAGGAATGGACACGTTTTTTCCGTGTTAACAGCGGGTCAGTGAACGTCCCATCAGGTAAAGGTGTTGTTTTGTTTCAGGTGCTGACGGTGGGAGGAAGCAGCGACCACATCGACGTCTTCACCAACCTCTCTTACAAAGCCTTTTCTCTCAGCTTCTGAACAACTTTTGTACCGTTTATCTCAATAAAATATTTTTCTCATTCTATACAAACTGTTTTTTTTTGTCTAACAAAATCAGCTGAACTCAAATTTAAATCAAAACCTGCAGCAAAGATACATTCAGCAGGAAACGTCTTCTCCAGCTGAGGAGCAAAAATGGAAACAGTCACATATGTAGTTGTATGTGGAGACAAAATGACACAAACAAGACATTAAAAAAGGCAAAAACAAGACAACGGAGCAAAATGGCAAAACAAGTAAGACACAGAATGACCACAAAGAGAGAAAACCGCTCCACAGATGTGACACAAAATGTTGTTTTTAGAGGCTGTAAGTTGTAAATAGTGAATCATCTTTTTTCCAGTGTCTGTAACATCTGTTGATTGCAAGTTGTTCTGGTTTTTCTCAGACAAAAAGGAACAAATGAACTTTTCTGAGTTCTCTCTCTTTCTTCGTGGTTGTTCTGTGTCCATAGAGGTGCAGGACTTTATAATGCAGTAAAAAATGAGACAGAAACTGCTCTGAGTTCAGCATCAGGACTAAAAAAAAAAAAACTTTCAGGTCTACAGATGAGGAGGAGGAACGTCGGCTCGTTTCTGTTCAGGGAGTCATGTTTTCTTCTTCTTCACTGCTGAATGTAGTTCTTCTTCTGCATCAGTTTTACAGCATCAACAGCTCCACCTGCTGTTTGGGTCAAACACTGAATATTCACAGAGCTGCAGACGCTTTTCTTCAGATTTTCTCCACGTTTTGTTCAAATCTCACCAACACTCACACATCTGCTGTTTGTGTTCTTCAGGTTCCGTTCCAGCTGCAGCGATTTTAGAACATATATATAAAAAAAAAATTTACCTGTAAAATAATAAAAACTGCCTGAATGTAGATTTTTGTTTCGTCTTTAAGCTGCATTTCATTTTAAAAGCAGTTCAACATAAACAGTCGCAGCTGGAGGGAAAATGTTAAACAAAGTTCTGCATTTAAAAAGTTGAACTGAACACATTTTATTTATGAAAGCAGAGAAACATTTACAGATCTGACGGACGAGTTCTGCACAACCAAACTGAAACCTTCTGTCCAACGCAAACTAAAGAGCAAACGGAGTCGTGATGCATTCAGGGAGGAGAATATGAGTCGAGACTGCAGCTCTGATTATTATTATATACAGACTGTGAATTAGGAGGTTGAAATACAACTGAGCTGAATTTACCCAGAATGCACCAGGACTACAGTCGATAAGGACCTCGATGGTGCAGAGAAGAGAGTTATACAGTTTATCTGGAACAGTGTCGGAGTTACTGAGGCTGCGTGTGGGCGGGGCCTCGTGTGGGGGCGGGGCCTCAGGCGGCTGACAGACAGGCCTGCCGGACGCTCTGAGCCCAGGTGTTGAGCAGCTCCGTCACCGAGTGTTTGTCCGGCAGCTGCAGCAGTTTGGACGTCATGTTTCTGTGGACCGACTGCAGGAAGGAGTTCGCACCTGAAGGGACACAGAGGCGGAGGTTACCATGGAGACAGACACACAGAGGACGCTGCCACGGAGACGGACGACGACAAGATGAGGGATGTTAATGATTGACTGGTTAACAGTGAGGAGGAGAACCTCACCGTACTGTTCTCCATCGTCGGCCCAGTACGGACTCTGATCAGGATAATCAGCAGGAACGCTGAGCTGCAGAGGAGGAACACTGGGGAGGTTCTTGTCGTCTGGAACACAACCAACAACAAGTGAACCTGCTGACACTTTTAACTTTATTGCTGCTCTGATCTGGTACATTTGATCACTTTGTTCCACCAGCTTCTGACTTTGTGGAACTTTTTAACATGTTGGAATCATTTCAGACAGCAGTGATCCTCCAACAGGCCCGGTTCTGTTCAGAGTTTAATTAGTTGATATTTGAGTCCAAAAACGTTTGAGGATTCTATCTGTCCTCATGACTGAAAATTTGAACACTTTCAACCTCAAAAACATCTTTGAAGCCATTTTCAGGGTTCAGTATCTCCGCTTTATTTGACAGAACTTAGTTTTTGGTCTCGAATAACAAATAAGTAACTCTGAGCAGAAGCTGAGATGTTGGACGAATGCTGCTGCCTGAAATAACTGACAGAGTTTCTACAGATGCTAATCAATAGTTATTTAACTTATAATTATCATTGTACAAAGAACAAACCTCCTTGACATTTCATTTTATTCCATTATTAAAAAACAGTTTTGCAGATTTAGGACGCTGAGTTAAACACCTCAGCAGCCCCTGGTCCTGACACACTGCAGATGGATTGATCAGCTGTATTGATCCTCACCCAGCTTGCAGACGAGGTGCACGGTGCCGTTGTTGCTGCAGAACGAAGGGTCCAGGTTGACCAGGAACTTGACGTCGAGGCGAGCCACCTCCCCCTGCAGGATGTTGGGGATGGTCTGGCGCTCGTCATCCTCGTGCTTCCTCTTTCTGCCGGAGACGTTCGGACCCCTGAAGAGGAGACAGACGAAGGTTCACCCATGAAACATCAACCTCAACCTCTTTACCTCTTTTTGTTGTGATTTTGTGTTTTTGTTGTGATTTTCTATCTTTTTGTGGTCATTGTGCATCTTCTGGTAACTTTGTAAGTTTCTCTTGTGATTTTGCATCTCTTTGTGGGTTTTTCATGTCTTTATGGGAGAATTTTACCGCAGTTAAATTGATTCGGTTGCAGTTTTTTAACAGAACTCCAATGAGCATTTCATGTGTCTATCTGCTGTACTGATGAAGTTTTGAGGCTCAGAAATGACGAAAAAAGTCCAATAAAAAGTGTGAAATTTGGAGCCACCTCTCTGTACTTCTGTAACTCTGACAATATTCATAGCGTGAAGTAAGACTTGGCTTCTTTAAATATCCGAAAGTTACTGTAGAGAAAGAATCAACTGATTCTGAGGAGGTCGGGGGGAGTTTTTTTTTTTTCAGATTTAGTTGGTTTTAAGCATCCAGTGATCAGAGTTTCTGACACCTACGTGATTGGAGGTCCGTGGATGGCGCTCATGGCGGGGGCAAAGGTCCGGTACAGCGAGTGGTTGAAGACCGGAGAGCGGATGTTTGCCATGACGGCGTCCAGCAGCGGCTGGCACAGATACTGCTGCTTGGTGGGCACCGGGGGGGGCGGGGGGGTCGGCTGGAACAACAGGACACAACGTCACGGCAAAATCCAGCAGCGCTTCACAAAACTACAGGAAACAGCAGCGTTTTAAATGAAAAGGTGAATTAAACAGCAGGAGTCGTTAGTACCACGGCCATGTCGTTCTTCAGCTTCTCCAAAGCGATTTCACATTTCTGCAGCGTCTTCAGAGGACATCTGCAGCACAAACAAACAGGACGAAAAGTCAAAAAACCAACAAACGTCTGCCCTGGATTTTATACCTCTAAACCTTTAAACCCAAACCTTCACTCATTCATTCAATCTGTATTTATGCTCAACGAGAGTCAACATTCTGTATCAAAGACTTCGAATCAAATTACATGAGCAAAGGGTGAACAATCTTCTAAGTATTTATATTTCATGTATTAGTCTGAAGTTGTATATGGTCTTTTGATATTTTACATTTATTTCAGACAATATTTTTATCGGTTTCTGTCATGTTTTACACATATTTTGTTGTTGCCTGCCTCAATTTATGTGTTTTTGTAGGAAATCTTACTCCCCTGACTTCGTGTGATCACGTGTGCAGCACAGAAACTGAGGTAGCGTTACAGAGGAAAGAAACAGGTGAACGAGCCGTTACCTGGTGGTCGGATCAGTCAGGATGTTCAGCAAACTCTTCATCTTACTCAAGTCCTTCTTTCTGTCTGTAAGCACAAAAAAAACACAAAATAGTCATCAACAATAAAATATCTGCAACATCTTTTAAAAAGAATATCAAACTGAAATATGTCTGTGTTTTATGTACATTTTTTTCCCCACACACTTGAACCTCTTTCACTGTATTTCTGCAGTGATAAAATAAAAAGATCAGCAATATGAACTGTATAAAGAAAACTGAACCAAGTAAACGTGTTCTGAACTCTCTGAGTCAATTTAAAACTCAGGACTTCTACGACAAATGTCTGCAAGTAAAACAATACCATAAAATATTACAAATTGATATCATTTTCAACACCAGTCCTGATCACAATAACCAAATATTCATTCATTTTCCAGATGTATGTAGTGGCAAGACAAGCATTTCTTTGGATATTTACAGTCTGTGATATGTCAATAATTAGCAACAACTGGTGTATAGGTTAGGATAAGATTATCGTATAAGATTAAAAGTTGTTCAAATATCTCAGTGTTTCCACAACTTAAATACCTTCAGTTTACTGTGAAAGAAAACAGAGAAAAACACAAGCTCCTGGTTTCTGTGGCAGGAACAGACTGACGATCAGCTTCACAGTTTTATTACTTTGTGTCGACGTGCTGGTTTTAGTTCTAGATATTTACGCAGAAACATGGATTTAATTATGGCATTAATCTGTTAATGAGCATTAGTATGCAGACACTTATTTCACGTATGTTTTGTTTTTAGGACTTGTCAGTCATTCTGGTAGATTCATCGTAGCAACTGGACTTGCTTGAGTTCCTTGAAGACGTTCTACCTCTCATCCAAGACGCTTCATCACTTCTGACTGACTAGTTGGGAGTTCCACATACTTATATCCTTAAGGAGTCTTTAACACCTGAGTTTTGGTTGCAGTTGGTGGTTTGTTGCTCCTCTTGTCAGTCGTGTCTCAGTATTTCTGCAGTTGTCGGTGTGTTTCTCTTGTGCTTTTGTACAAACAGCGATAATAAACCACAGAAGAAGACGATGTGAGCAGCAGGACGAACACCCACCTTCGTTTTTGTCTATCTTGTTGATCATTCGTCGCAACGGCTCGATGTATTTGGACAGCTGCTTTAGTTTCTCCATGTACTGCTGGTCCTCCAGAGACGTGGCTCCGGCTGGGCTCATCACCGAGCTGGGGTTGCCTGAGGACAGGTGAGGACGGGTGAGGATTCAGTGTTGTTGTTGCTCAAAAGGAGCTTGTTCTGTTTGCGACCCAGAAATGTCTGCATTTTCCTGTTATTTCTGCCCATTATGCCAATTAAAAGAACCCCAATTAATAAAGCTGGTTTAAAATGAGTATTTATTTGTATTCTCAATTCTTTTCATTCTGGTTCTGGTGATTTTCCTTTGGTGCTGAATAAAACCTAAAACCTTTGAGGTTTAACTCATTACAACTCGTTCCGATTTGACCTCACAGACATGAAACACGTGTGTTTAAATTGAGATACAGTTGTGCTCATAAGTTTATATACCCTGCCAGAATTAGTAAAATGTCTAAAATGTTTTACACACATAATTTTATTATCGTCTCTTCTTAAATGTGACCCAGCGCATCTGATTCTTTTTCATTTTAAAGTATTTAAGCTTACTGTAAGAGCTGATGCATTAGCAAATGATTTGAGAGTTATTAATTAGTTGATCATTTCAGCTCCACTGCAGATCAGTTATCGGGGCTGAAACAGAAGCTGGAGCTGAAATGACAACAGTATTTCTCTGTTGGCCTGTAACTTCCTGTTTTTTTCTTCCATTTTGACACAAGAATTTGAATTTCAATCTATGCTGCTAAAACACATCAAAGCTTTGAAACACAAGGAAGTTGCTGTGGGTGGGATATAAACCTCTGACGGCAGAGCTGCAGTTTAAACCTGCAGTGATGATGTGCAAAGGGACCGGTCTATTACCTGGAGTGTTGAGGGGTCCTGGGGAGGGCACTCCGTAGTTCTGGGGGGTTCTAGACGTGGCTGGGCTTGGTGAGGGCTGAGGGGACGGGCTGGGCTGGAAACCTCCGGGAGACGGCGTGGGACCGGAGCTGAAGAGAGGCACAGGGTTGAAAAAGGACCAGTCGATTGGCTGGAAACAAGGTGTGGCCTGTGACATCATCGTACCTGGCTGAGTTGGGCTGTGAGGTGGGCGGCTGTGGCGACGGCTGCGGGGGAGGCGGCATTGGCTGTGGCGTCTGGACCTGCATCGATGAGGGCGACGACGTCATGGAATGTTGCTGCACCTGCAACGAGCCAATCAGAGGAGGCTCTCAGTCTGATTACTAAAGATTAAATTAAATATAAAAGCAAAGGTTTGTTATTATTTACATCCTCAGCTTTATTCGACACTGTTAAAAGGATTTAAACAAAGAAAAGCCCTTATATGACTATATATACACTATAGATGTCTGTGCAGACACAAAAAGGACAAAATAAAGTCAAGTCTAAAATTATGGATATTTTGAATGAGGTTTGGTGCTATCGATGTCTGTGCAGTCGTGAAGGCAGCAGGGTCGCTGAGGTGAAGAAGCTGCAGACAGACAGAAGCACAGCGTGGACAGGTGAAGGTCAGAGGTCAGGCCGGGATAAATACCTGCTGAGACATCGTCTGTCCTCCAACCACGGCGGCGGCGGCGTTTGGAGGAGGAATGTTGGGGTTGAGAGGAGCTCGAGGCAGCCGGGGAGGAATCTGCATCCCAGGACGAACCAGCTTCACAAGAGAATGGACATGAGAGAGGACAGGTGAGCTGCTATCTTCATTTACCTGAGCTGTAGCAGGTTGTGCAGGTACTGAGCAAGCAGGTGATGAGCGGATGACTGTTGCTAATGCAGTTTCAAAATCTTCACACGGAAACTTCAACTTGTTTTTTGAGGAATGTAAAGACCAACTTTGAACACAGCGACTCTGGTCTCAACTGAGAGCTGAAAAAAGAATTGATTTAAGGGATGCTAGTGATTAACCTATTAACTGCCGTAAGCAATTAATAGATGAAAAATGTAGGAACGTCTTAATCCAATCTTAAAGATTAATATTTCAACTGATCTGCAGCAGCTTAAACCTCAGTCTGATCCTTCGTTGTTTTTTGCTGTTGCCATGGTGATGGCGGCGCGCATAGACGCAGCGGCCCCTTCAGGAGACAACGAAAGTGAACGCTTTGAGTGTCTTGTCTATCCCACACGTTCATTCCGCACTACTTGTGGCTGGGAGACTTGCTGGGCGTCAGGACAGTGAACGGCGCTGGAACTGTGGCGATCTGTTGTGATTTGGACATGCTACACCACCACGGAGTCTACGCCGGCAGCTACCCAATGAGGAAGCGCAAACGGTACGCATGTAAACAAAGGAGGACGACGAGAGCTGGGATCCATGCTCGGCTAAAGGCTAACCCCTCCAGACCAGCAGGACAGTCGCTCCTACTCTCCAATGTCCGCTCCCTCCACAACAAGCTGGACGAGCTACATTTGCTGAGAGAAACCCGCAGAGAGCGGAGGGACTGCTGTGTGTTTGCTTTTACAGAAACATGGCTCCATGACAACATCCCAGACGGACGTACAGCCAGTGGCGATTCTAGGTTTTATTTTTAGGGGGGGGCCAATGCTATATTTTGGGGGGCACCCAATTACCGTGTTATTCGCGGATGCAGTCTATGGCAATTTCTTGACAAGTGTTCTTTTCTTGTACTCACATTGTATGACCAGTTGCTTCTTTCAAAAGCAACTCATGACACTTAAACTGATTCACAGTGAAGACTCATGTTAATAACAGTCTGATGGCTCAAGGTAAATTAAAATGATACATACATGTAAATACACACATAAACACAATGCTCTCCTCTTCTATATTAACAATGTTGTTCTTAATTTGCTCTGAGGAATATCTGTCTGTCCTGCTCTGCGTCTCACCTGATGCTGATGATGGGCTACAGCTGCTGGATTGGTCCTGCTTTGGATGCCTGTCCTCAGAACTGTCCCCCTGACCCTGTCTGGGTTCACTGGTCTGACATCTCACATGGCTTCTTCTTAACTCTATTCAGGACTTTTGGGGTCTTTTGGACCCCAGGTCATTTGGTTTAAGTGACAGGTATTGTTTTTTGATCAATTTTTTGTCATCAAAATGTTAAATGATGAGCTAAAGATAGTGGGTAAATCTACGAGTTAAGATAAAACATATCAGTAACTCGTTTGTGTTCAATTTACCGCACGTTTGATTTTGACACTCAACGTCTCAGAGTGTCCCTAAGTGCAAAGTGAAAGTGAGAGAAGAGGTGTGCTTGTTTTATTTTCCAGCTGCTTCCGTCAGGCAGCTAGCTCTGTTTTGTTGGTTAATATATTTTTATGAGCATGTCCTCATCAAGTTGTTTGCCCCATCTGACCCAAATCATTTCACATTTAGCATCTGCTAATTCTGACTCAAAATCTGACACCCTTAACCAAGATACTACGCACGTCATGTCGTGTAGATCAGCTATAGTACCTGGTTGGTCGACAAGGTGGAGCGTCTTGCTGTTTAATACTGTAGAGACCAGAGGAGGCGTCACTCAGACTACAGGCAGTTCATGATGGCAAGCAGAGAGCATCGTGGGAGTTTAGCTAGCTACAGGTACCATGACATAGACATCTGTGGGGGTTAACAACTTCTGAAAAGAGTTTACTCAATACAGCACAGATTCTGATGGCTCCCTCTACCTACACTGCTATGAGTTAACGTATGCGACTGCAAAGCGACTTTAGCAATAAGGGTCTGCAGTTAAAATAGCTCTATTGGTGTATGAAATAACTCCCACTGTACTTCACTATTCTTAAAGATGAATCGATTATTGATTGGAAATGCTGCCAACTACTAGTTACAAAAAGTGTTTAAAATTTGTACCCCCTTTTTAAACCAAAATTTGAAACAATATTATAAGCAAATCACAAAGGCTGCAGTTCAGGGTTAAAGCTGGTCTCAACCAGAGATTAGACTGTGTCTGTGATTTTATAAATTCATGTTGTCCTCCTGGTGTGGTGCTCACACTTTGGTGTCTCATGACTTAACCCTCCATCACACGTTAAATCTTTACATCTATTACACTGTCATTGGTAAAATGAAGCAGCACTTTAATAATTACTGTCAGATCAAAATTAGACATTTTCCCTCAATCATTCATAAATCAAACACAATCAGAAATACTTATATTGATTTTAAAAAAAAAATCTCTGTTCGCTGAATAAAACACTGATCTTTAATGTCAGTGTTCAGCTGAGCGGCGGTGGACTGAAAGCTCTCGGCGATGGTTCTGCTGCTGGATTCAGCGTCGAGTGAGTGGCGGCTGCGCTCTCACCTGTCCAGGTACGGCGGCGGCGTTGAGCTGCGCCTGAGCTGCGGCCTGCTGGGCTTGTTGCTGCGCCTGCTGGACTTGCTGCTGCTGCTGCAAGGCTGCACGGGCCTGCTTTCACACACAGAGGGCAAAGCATGCAAGCAGAGGGAAGGGTGAGGACGACGAGTGCAACCTGCGCCATTTCCTCTGCAGCAGCTCAATCTGCAGCTTCAAACAGCAGGAGGAACCAAAGATGTGCTGCCTTCACAGGTTAAGGTTTATCTAAAGACTGAACAGACTGTAAAATCACACAGAGAAAGTTGAACCACATCTAAAGGCGTCCCTTTAGCTTGCTGAAGCAGCTGTTACATGACAAACTGTTGCCACAAACGGTCAACAGAAACACTCAGACAGGCTGCCATTAACTCCTGTTAGATTTTGGTTTTGTTATTGATTGATAGAAACTGATTAGATTCATGTGAAAGAGACAGGATTTTTTTCCCCAAAACATATCATGACGAAAAGAGCTTCAGCAAAAACACATGCAGCCACAGAAGAACTACAAAACGTTGTCTATAATTTGGAAAAATTTGAATAAAGTCTATTCCCATTGATAGTCTGTGTAACCACACAGGAAATGATGAAGATCAAGTCTTAAATTATGAACAGTTGTGAATAAAACTGAATAAAGTCAAGTGTGAAATTAGAAATATTTTTGAACGAATATGAAGATTTCACCTGAATAAATACTCATCCAAATTGGCAAAAGTTTGAATGAACCTTGGTGGCGTTCGACTACGACGAGGCCAAATCATCCAGCTGTGTTTCTACAGCTGTAGTGGATTAAAGCAGGGCTCCCACATGACTTTACACGACCATCTCACCTGGAAGGCCTGCATCTTGAGCTGCTGCTGCTGCTGCTGGCTCAGAGAGTTGATGGGAACGTGCTGAGCGGACGTCATCTGTCCGGCCAGAGACTGAGGCACCATGCCGGGCTGCTGCTGCTGCTGCTGCTGGGAGTGTGGAGGCATCTGACCCTGCTGAGGCTGAGTCTGGACCGGCTGCTGCACCATGTGCTGGATGGACTGGGCCTGAGCCTGGGCCTGAGCCTGTGCTTGAGCCTGAGCCTGAGCTTGAGCCTGTGCTTGCGCCTGTGCTTGAGCCTGAGCCTGTGCTTGAGCCTGGGCTTGAGCCTGAGCCTGGGCCTGGGCCTGAGCCTGGGCTTGAGCCTGGGCCTGAGCCTGAGCCTGGGCTTGAGCATGCTGTTGTTGCAGCTGCAGCTGCACCATCTGCTGCTGCTGTTGAATCCTCGTCATCTGCAGAAACAGAGACCAAACTGAGTCATCACCAGAGAAAGAGCAGGCCAGCGGTGTGGTTCTAACATCTCAGGTTCTGTTCAGAGGTTGTTATTTGGGACCAAAACTACCTGCTGTGAAATATTTTGACAAAATGTAGTTGTTTTTAAATCTAGCATATTTTGCATTTTCACCTGAAAAGATATTTCCTTGAAAAACATTTTAAGAGTTCAGTGTCTCCAGAAATAGAACTCCAACGGTGTCAGTATGAGAACAGTACGACAAAATGAGCCTCATATGTTGTTAAACTTCCACATGAAAACAACACGGAAGCAGATTGTAACTTCACACATATCACAAAAACATATAGACGCATATGAACAGCAGCTTTTGTTTCCGACCAATGAATCCACGTCAACACTGAGGCAAAATATCAACAACTGAAACACTGTCTTGTTATACTTACTACACACATCAAACTCCACTGATGTTAGAGGCCTCAGTTGTTGGTGAATGTCGACCAAAGACTGTATTTTAGGATAAAATATGGATACATCCATACAAATATGTACACACACACACACTTACAGGAACCTTGTGGGGCCATAATACCACCAAAGTTTGAACAGTCTGCACCATTTTCAAGAACCATTAATTTGGCCTCTGCTGGTTTTTGATAGTGTTGTGCATTAATATCCAGATGTTGACGTCACTAAATACCTACAGAGAGCCGTTTTACCCTCTGCCTGACCGGATATGTGTTGCAGGTATCTGCAACTCAACTAGTCAGAAAGAACATCTCAGATCTCCATGTTGTCTTTCTTCCAGAACAAGAGACGATCCTTCTCCCATTCATGTGTTTCTCATGACAGATATTTACATTTCACTCTGTGGCTGAACTCTGCTTGTAATTCCAGTTTCACATATCTACAGTTTAATTTTCACTCTTCATAATTCCAGTTCCAAATTTCTTTAATTCAGTCACAGATCTATCTTGTCCTTTGAGGTCCTTACATGAAGTGTAAACTGGTCAGAATGAGGAGGTAGAATCCTAGACTGGATTCTGCCTCCTCAGAATGTAACTACAGATGTGTTGGATCAGAGTTTGGACTCTGTGACGTTGCAGATTTCTAGATTTTTGTCAGAGGCTGAGATAATCAAACTCAGCTCATGAATGTTAAACGTCTTTACAGCCAGGTGAGGATGTTCAGTGGTGTTGTGTAGTGGTGTGTTCACTGTGAGCACCTGGTTCTGCTGCTGCTGGTTCTGGGCCTGCTGCTGCTGCTGGTTCTGGTGCTGCTGCTGCAGTTGCTGGTTCTGGTGATGCTGCTGTTGCTGCTGCTGCATTTGCTGCTGTGCCCGCAGCTGCTGCATCTGGAACTGCTGCTGAATGGCAGCGTTCTGCTGCTGCTGCATGGCATTCTGCTGCTGCGCCTGTTGGAACTGCTGGAACTGCAACGCATTCTGCTGAGCCTGCGTCTGCTGCACCATCTGCTGCATGGGCATCTGGCCTGGACCTCCTACTGCAGAGTGAGGAAAAGGACGTGAAGGACTGACCCAGTGTGCAGCTCAAACCAGGCTGAGGAGAGCTCAAACACACAACGTGCCGAAGCAGAGACTGAAAATCAGAACTGAGGCCAGAATGAGCTGTTTAGCAGCAGCCAGCATCCACTGAACTTCATGTGCATTTACAGCAAACACACACATGGAGGAAACACTCACTGGATTGTGGGTTTCCAGTCACCCCTGCCATGGCATGCTGGCCTATCTGCATCGGCCCCATGGCCCCCATGCCACCCACTGGAGCGCCGGCAGGGCGAGGCCCCATGCCAATGGCGCCCGGGCCCCCTCCAACCCCTGTCAGGTTAGTCAGGGCATTCATGGGATCTAGCAGAGGGGTAGACAACAGACAATATTACGCAGCTCCATCATGCACAGCAGAAATCAAGAACGCCATGAGTCTGAAGTGACAGGTCCAGCAGAGGACAGAACACAGCGAGGAAATGAAAAGTGGACCAAAGAGGGACGACGTCCACCTACCTGGACCCCCAAGAGCCTTCTTATCTGTGGAGACACAAGTGACCAATCACAGCCGTGTTTACATCTGATCTGAGCAACACAACACTGTTTGAGTCACAAACAAACAAAAAAATTGTCAACAAATCAATTATTTATCAGAAAATTCATTGGCAGCTGTTTTGATAACTGATAAACTGCTAAATGAGTCTTTTCTAAGCAAAGCGACCAACAATTCTCATTCCAGATTATCAAATGTGACGATATGAGGGTTTTCTTTGCTACACGTGACAAACTAAAGTGACACTAAATTATGTTAAAATTGTAAAGAACCTTTTATCTGATTAATCGACCAGCTGAACACAAACAAAACAGGCCGATTGATTTCTGTCTTTGTGATCAGATGTTCAGCTCAGCCTCATGTCACCGGAGTCAGGCCAAGGTTAGCTTAGCTTAGCATAACGACTGGCAGCTGGTAGAAACAGCTAGCATCCAGAGCTAACTGAGCACTCGTATGAGATGAAAGTGGCAAACAGCTCTGGTGATTCACAGAATGAGAACTTCAACTGATGCGGTTTTACTCCTCTTATGTTGCACTGATTGAAAACTAATCTGATTGGCTTCGGTTATTGATCTGATTCTAATAAGTGGAGATTGTGACTTACGGATGTCTCTGAAGTGTATGATGAGCCTTGCCACTAGAGATAAATACTCCTCCTGGAAAAACAGAAGACATCATCATGAGGAAGATTCCACTTGTAATGCAAGTCAATGAGATGAAAGGACAGTAAAAACAACAATAAGGTCTGGTGTCCTTGAATTAGTCATTTACAGCACATTATAGTGTAAACAACAAAAACCTAATACAGGAAACACAAAACCACCACACATAGACGTAAAACTCCCACAAAAAGGCACAAAAGGGTCATGCAGGGACAAAAAACAACCACAAAGAGACACAAAATAACAACAAAGTCAAAAATATACCACAAAGATACAAAAAATATGCAAAACAACCACAAAAAGACGCAAAGAAAACACAGACACAAAACAACATGATGACAAAGCAACACAAAATAGCCACAAAGAGACACAAAACTCCCACAAAGACACTAAACTTTGACAAAAAGACATAATATGACCACAAAAAGACACAAAAACTCACTCTAGTTTTTGCCTTCACATAAACATGGTTCTCCATGTCATTGCTGGACTTGTGTGTTGTGTTTGCAGTTCCAGCTTTTCGCATCGCCTCTTCACTGGAGGAAAACACACAAATGATTATTTTACTAAGAAAACACACTCAAATTACTTTATAGAAAACCAATTTTTTTTCATCCACATTTCATATTTTTTGCCTTTTCGGTTGTTTTTGTGTGTAAATTCTGGATTTATTGATCACAATAAGACCTTCATCTCTTTCCTTTCTTTGTTTCCGTGTTACTTTGTGGTATACAAATGACTGGAGTGATTATCTGGTTAGAAAATCTGCCGCAGATTCCAGTTACGCCGTTTTAAATTTAAAATGTGAATATTTATTGTTTTCTGCAGGAAAAAAAAATTTCTTTGGGTAACAATTAACTGCAGCCCTGACATTATGTGTTTGTTTAGAGATATGGAGTTACTTCAGTGGAAGCAGCACAAACCACAGAAATATTCAATTTACTGATGCAAAGAAACACAGAAAATCCTACAATTTGGGAACCTGTGAATTTTTTAAATATTCTTTCTTTGTAAAGTACTGAGAAAATTATTCCATTTTCAAAAATAATTTTCCGTCAATTAATTGTGGCGTATTAAAATCACATGCCAAATACATGTCTTCTTGTTGAATACACGGGTAAACACTGCACAGCATATAACAGATTAGATACAGTTGAAACCAGAAGTGTACATATGCTGTATAAAAGACACAAAAACTTTTTTGTTCTCACTGTCTGACATTAAATGTGACGAAACTTTTCCTGTTTTAGGTCAGTTAGGATTACCAACATTATTTCTATTTGCTAAACGCCAGAATAATGAGAGAGAGAATTTTTTTTATTACTTTCTTTGCATTGCCTTTAAACTGTATGACTTGGGTCAAATTATTATAATTATAATTATTATTATTATCATTACTGAATGAATTCTGGCCCATTCCTCCTGACAGAACTGGTGGAACTGAGTCAGGTTTGTAAGTCCCCTTTTCAGTTCTGCCTACAAATTTCCTACAGGACTGAGATCAGGGCTTTGTGATGGTCACTCCAAAACATTGACTTTGTTGTCTTGAAGCCACTTTATAACAAATCTGATTAATTAGAGATTAATTTCTAATTTTACAACAATAATGACAAAAAGAATATGACATCAGGTAACGGAATATCAATGAAAACACATTTTATTATTATATTATATCGATTATTCATTGCTATAAACTCTTTAGTTAGGAGGAGGACATAGTATAGTTTTATACCAGAAGCCGATCCACTCAAATTATTAATTATTTTGAGATATTAATTGTGTTTTGGGACTTTCTGGCCCTGTGATAGACTGGTGACCTGTCCAGGGTGTCCCCTGCCTTCGCCCTAAGTCAGCTGGGATAGACTCCAGCCCCCCCGCGACTCTAGTGAGGATTAAGCGGTGTATAGATGATGGATGGATGGATGGATGGATGGATGGATGGATGGATGGATGGACTTTCTGGCTCAACTTTCTCCTCAGCAGCATCTCTTCTCCTGGACTATTTGAAGGCTCGCTCACCAAAATGAACATGAAATAACATTAATGAAAACTAGTTACACATGATTATAGCCGTAAATCCTCCTACATCAGACTAACAGACACAGCTACAGAACCGCTGGTCCAGATGTCCTGCTCTCGCTGGACTGAGCAGTGAGAAGACTAAAGCTCTGAAGGCTCACGTTTTACTTTCGTTTTTCTCTGAAATGATGTGAAACTTCAGTTCAGTTATGAGTGTATAATCCAAAGACTGACCCACAAGGGGAGGATCCTACAAACTCCTGAGTTTAATACCAGTTAATTCTGGAATATTACAGTGGTTTTTTTTTGCTGCTGTTTTTTTTTTAATTAACTGAGGCTAAAACCATGGTTAACTGTAACTGTTGTCAAAACTGATCAGCTTTAGCAGCTATTGATGCTAAGAACGAAATTTGACATAACTTTCGCTTACACCGACATTTAGTACGACTTATGTATGTCGAATTAAAAACAAATGTGTGGCTTATAATACAGTAAATACAAGTTATATCTCATATGTGAAACTTTTACGTTGCATATATTGGGAATATTGTACATACTGAACATAAAATATGTCATTACTTTTATGGTGATGCTAGAAATTTGCATATACCGTCCTCTATAAGAGAGGAAAACAGCATTACGTTGTCGTATATACACGTATAAAACTGTGAAATATTACATGTGTTTATATAAAGTGTTAATACACGATTATTACGATGATGCTGATCAGTCAAAGTTAAACGGAGTTAACTGTAACCGCTGTATGAAGTGATTAGCTTCAGCAGCTAATAATGCTAATAATGAAACTTGACAGAAATTACCGCTAAAACGTTTTTTTAATCAATAAATCTACGCCGAATTAAAGAGTGAACCGGGGTGGGATTTAGTTTAGGACCAGGGCTGTTCGTGGGCCCGTGCTTTTATTTTTTATCGTTTTACTAATTGTTCTTAATTTGCTATTTCTTACGCACGGTTTGACCTGACGTTGCTCCGAGCTGAGCTAACGTTAGCTTAGCTCATTCGGCTAACACAAACAGTGACTGAGCGCCCGAGAAGCGACATTCAAGCGACGTTTCTTACATCTGAGCTACGACTTTCTGTCGGAACTGCGGGCTCCTCCAGTCGCTGTCCGGTCCGGGGACTTCCATGCCTGGAATCACTCTGTGGAGGATTTGAAGTGGAACTGTTGGATGTTTTCGCTCCGGTCCTCCTTCTTCAGCTGCGGGGGGAAATGGCGCTGCTGCGTTCATGTTAACGGACGGTGGCGCCGCCTGCTGGACGGACAGACAACTGCACTGCAGCTGCTTCAGACACATTTTCGGATGCTGAGGGGCCCAGCATCGTGGAACCCAACTCACTCTGAAGCCATTTTGTTTCTCTTTGTGGTCATTTTTTTGTCTCTTTGTATCTTGTTGTCATGATTCTGTGTCCATTTGTGGTGGCTCTTAGTGTTTTTGTGCTTGTTTTTTGTCTGTTTGTGGTCATTTTGCATCTTATTGTGGTTGTCGTGTGTGTTTTTGTGATCGTTTTGTCTCTTTTTAGCTGTTTTGTGTGTCTGTGGTGGTTTTTGTTTTCTGTTTTTGTCTCATTTAAGTTATTTTGTGGCTCTTTTTGGTCGTATTCTGTCTTATTGTGGTTGTTGTGTGTGTGTTTGTGGTGGTCCATTGTCTCTTTGTAATTGTTTTATGTCTTATTGTGTGTGTGTGTTTTTTCTTACCGTTTGGCCATCTTGGTTGTTTTATGTGTCTTTGTAGTCATTTTGTGTATTATTGTGGTTGTTTTGTTTCATTAAAGCCATTTTGTGTCTTGTTGTGGTGATTTTGTGTGTCTTGATGGTCATTAAGCATCTTATTGTGGTTGTTGTTTGTGTCTTTGCGTGTCTCTTTCTGGTTGTTTGTATGATTTTGTGGTGGTTTTAGGCATCACAAAATAAACCCGACTGAAACACAGTGAGGTGAGTCTCAGATAAACATTTTGTTGGTGTTTCGACCTGATAGTGTTTCTAAGCTCAGTGTGTTTAATAAAAGCTGCTGTGTAAAAATCATGCAACAGATACAACAAACAGATTAAAGTCAGCCACATGTTTAGTTTTTGTACTACTGAATGACTTATTAATTCAGACTCTTTTCTATATTTTCTCAATGACTCAATCAACACAGCATGTGACATAAAGAATCTTAATGAATCCTGCACATTGTCTCTGATGGTCGACAGGTCATTTGTTTGACTACGTGTATTTTTACCATTTGAAGTCATTTTACGGTCTGTGATCACACTGCCTCAGTATCAGAGAACTAAACTACAATCAAACATGATTATGAAACCTGTCTCTTTAGCAAAGCAAAGACTGACTGAAAACATCTTCTATTCGTCACCCCTGACAAATCTTTTAAAACATTCATCCATCCATTATCTATACACCTCTTAATCCTCACTAGGGTCGTGGGGGGCTGGAGTCTGTCCCAGCTGACTCAGGG
>NW_007578239.1:283483-292636 GCF_000690725.1 Stegastes partitus
AAAGTTTAAATGTGACAAGTTAAAATATAAGATAATATAATACATAAAGAGATTCCCAAATAAAGTTTCACAGGTTGATCAGCACAACATTGAAAAACTACAACTCCACCTCCGCCTCCATTACCCACAATCCCCTTGTGCGGAGAGCAGAGGCAGCTCCACGTGCTCGGAGATTTAAAGAGTGCGTGCAGCTCAGAGGAGGGCGGGAAAGTGTGTCACTGGGGCACGAGGCTCTCCCCGCGGTCACATGGTCTCGTTTTCTGCCGCGTGCGGCCCCGCGAGCTCACAGCATCATCATCATCATCATCGTCATCATCGAAGCTGCTGCGCGCGCGCCCTGTTTGAACCACACAGAGCAGCGCGTGCAGCAGATGACAGAGTCCTCGTGCAGCAGACACACATCAGAGCAGTGCGAGACACGATCATGGAGTAGAACCAGAACCGAGTTCTTCTTTTATTTTCGGTGGTGTTCGGTCCTCCTACGTGACATTACCGGAGCTCAGGATGACGACCACCGCCATGGACACAAATAATAACAACAACAATAACAACAACAATAACAACGGCAGTACAGGTAAATAAGTCACTTTAAATCGCAGACAGCTAACTGAGTTTTACTGCGTCGATTGGTGGGTTTGTGTGAAGGTTCGAGCAGAGTTCGGTTCTGAACCGTCGCCTGCATGTCTGTGGTTCTGAGCTTTGTGTTTGTTAAAAAGCGTCACTTTTGATGTGGGAGTTGTTCAGCAGAGCTGCTGCGCGTCTAAACGCTCCTTGTGTTCGTCGCGAGCAGCCTCACCTGAGAGGCTGCAGACTGAGTCCCTTCATGGATAAACTCAGTTTGTGCGGCCGCGGTGCGTGTTGACGCAGCTGCTGCAGGTAAACTGAGTTTTCCGCTCAAAGGTTTTTAATGTGAAGCTTTTGACGCTCTGACGGTAAAACAGGAACCAGCTGGAGGTTCACGGAGAGCTTTGACGCGCGGCGCTATGGTGCGTTAGGAGACATGGGACCTGGTGAACAAGGGAACGAGCCCCCCGATCATCAAACCGAATCAATCAATAAATCATTCAGAGCTCTTCAGGACGCGGCAGATTGACGCTCCTGTGGCGGTGCGTAAAGACCGTCTGTTGGTAACTGTGTTTTACTGAGTTTCAGTGGTCCCGCAGGTTGAATCTGGACCGACGGGATCAGTCTGGTTGATCCCGCAGGTCCAGCTGGTGCCGCACTGTGTGTCTGCCTCCTCTCCGCACCGCCAGCATCGCATCATTATAAATGAAACAGTAAATGTGTATAAACCGGTGCCGGTGCTGCAGGATCATGTTTTGCGGTTGTTCGGACTCAGACGCCCCCCCCTCCTCGTCGCGCACATGTCCGCTCGTCATCACGGGGACCGTCACCGTGAATCCGCCCCGCATTTCGGGGAACTGGGTCACGATGACAGCGCTGGGTCGGCGGGTCGCGCGGTGTCAGGTGGATTTGGTACGTGTGTGCGTGGGCGCGTACGTGTGCGCTTGCTCGCTCCGTCACAGCGTCCGTTGCCGGTTCACATGGACCGGCACACCGAGCCATGTGCGCTTTGTTTTCACTGGGCTCGGCGCGCTGTGATTGGCTGCCCGGAAGGACTGAGCTCATTACGTAATTCGGCTCTCCCTGCTGCTGTTCGTTTCTGTACGGATCAAACTGCTGATCAGATCAATAATCAGTCACTGATCTGTGGACATAAACACAGTTTTTATGTTTTTATTTTGGACACTGAGTAAAAGTTTTGTTTTTCTTTAGGATTTTTGATGTAATCATTTATAAACTATGTCTTATTACAGCAGCTCGTATTTAAATATCTGCGCAGCCAATCAGTGACTCACATTCAGTCCGCAGCTGCTCAGAAATAAATCAGCAAAATACCTGCAACTCATTATCAGGACCGGTAATTATCAGCATGTCCACAGAAACACACAGCAGCAGCACAATTTCTGTGTTTTAATACTGATTCAAGAGCAAAAGTTCTGTGTTGGTAATAGTGAATCTAAAGTACATGTAGTATAAATATGACATGTTCTGTGTTTTCATCGTGACTCCAGAAAAACTGCAAACGTTTACAAGTTAGTTCCAGGTTTGTGGATTCATCACATTCTCAGACGACAGTTTCATCAGCTGATAAAGATGAAATATGAACGTGTAAACGAACAGATCCAGCTGAGTCACAGATTTGTCACATTTCAGAGTCTTTGCTGAGCTGCTGGAAGGAAAATGTGTCACAAGTGTAAAGTAATCAGGGCAATGATCGCTGTGACATAAAGCAGCTGCTGTAAATCTGATCAGACTGATTAAAACTGAAACTGTGAGGTTCAGGTCAAGACTTATGCTGCTTCAAATTGAGAAATGTAAAACCAGGTAGAAACACTACATTACCCATGAGGCTCAGCTGCTGTTGCTGTGGCGAAGGAGCCTGTTTCCATGGTTACCGCCTCCATTCCAAACTGATCAGAAACATTTTAACTGCTGAGTGTTTTATCAGGTTTCTACACAGTAGAATGATTTCCAGCTGCGGCCCTGTCATTGGCTGTTTGTGGCGCCCTGGGAGTTGTAGTCTGTGCTGCAGCTGGCGATAGCATCTCTTCAGTTGACATTTATTCATTCATAGAGCAGGTTGTGATATCTGTGGAGCTGAATCAATTATTCATCAACCATTAAACCCCTCTTATGGTGTTAATCGATGAAGCAGTTTGAGTCAAGTTTTCATAACAACTGTGCGAATTCTGTGGTTGCAGCTTGTTAAATGTGAATTTTCTGGTTTCTTTCCTCCTCTCTGACAGAAAACTTAATATCTTTGGACAAAACAAGACATTTAAGGAAACAGAGATCTTCCTTTTTTTTTTTTTTTTTTTTTACCATTTTCTGAAATTTTTGAGACCAAAGAGCTGATCGATAATAAAAACAAACTCCACTCAGGCACTGAACTGTGTGTTAAAACACTGTCAGCTGCAGGAGGAGCTCAGGGTGGATGGAGGGCATGAACAGTTCAGAGCGCAGGTTCACCTAATTCAGATTTATCAGCTCTTATCACCAGCAGGTCGCCCCCTCCTTCCCAGTCACCTTCAACTTCTGTGAATAACTGCATGTAAAACTTCTTGTGGTGGCGTCACCGTGGAAACATACAAAAACTCCAATCAGGCTGCTGAGTTTCTTTCTAAAGCAAACCGAAGCAAACATTTGAAATGTTGCAAGAAATGAAACTAGACAATGTGAATGAGGGTACAATAAACAGAGGAGAAGAAGACGGAAACAACAGTTGTTTGCCACAGACAATAGTTCACAAATAACCCACAACAAGATACAACAACTTCCTAAGAAGCCGGGATATGCGGAAAATAATTTTGCTTTGTGCTAATAAGAAAATATGTTAAAAAAAAAAAAAAAACAGCCATAAAGAGACACAGTAAGACATAACAATAACCACAAAGGGACAAACAACAGCAAAGAGACACAAAACAGCCACAAAGAGACACAAAAAGTTGCAAAATCACCACAAAGAGACACAAAATTAGCTAAAAGTGACAGAAAACAACAACAACAAGACGCAATGACCACTAAGAAAAACAAACAACTGCACAGAGATGCAAAAAGGCATTCTGTAGATCTAATATCATATATAATACAGTTGTGCTTCTTTCATTCGGCTGCTTTTGTGTATGTGTGTGTGTGATGAATGGCGGGAACGTGAGAACGTGTGCAGCAGGACGAGGTGTAGCAGTGGGCGGGGCCTGCTGCAGCCAGTCTCGTTGCAGTGGCGGCTGTGTGGGGGAGGCACGTGTCTGGGGAGGCGTGGCCAATCAGAGGACACGAGCCTACTGCACGAGGGAGGGAGGGAGGGAGGGACGGGGGAGGATTCACTGACACACTGTGACTGTACTATATTTACATAGTGCTGTATGTACTGTAGGTTACTGTAGTACTGCCGTATAGTATTACAGTACTGCAGTATAGTGCTCTCAGTATAATGTCTTTCAAAAGTATTCACTCGCCCTGGAAGTTGTCGTCTTTTATTGCTTTTCAGTATTAGATCATGGTCAATTTAATTTTGCTTTCTAAGTATATTTTGCAAAAAAAACAACAACAACAACATTCTTTAATGTGAAAGTGATGATTTCTACAAAGTAATGTCAAATAATTAAAAATATAAAACGAAAAATGAGTGACTGCATAAGTTTTCACCTCCTTTAAAGTGATTCAGCTAAGAAATGAAAGGAATATGGTACATGTGTAAATCTGCCTACAGCAGAACGTCCACAAACAATCAGTGACCAAACAAGAAAGAAACAAGTGAAGGAGGACACCGAGACACTTGTGACTGCTCTGAAGGAGTTACCAGCCTCAGAGGCTGACATGGGAGAGACAACAACTGTTGTCTGTTCTTCACCAGTCTAAGCTTTATGCTAAAGTGACAAAAGACAATGACACTGTTGAAAAAAAGCTCGTATTAAATCTGGTGTGGAGTTCACCAGAAGGCATGTGGGAGACTCTAAAGTCAACTGGAAGAAGGTTCTTTGGTCTGATGAGACCAAAATGGAGCTTTTCGTTAACCAGGCTAGTCGCTATGTTTGCCAGAGACAAAACACTGCACATCATCATAAATACACCATCCCCACTGTGGACCATGGAGGTGGCAGCATCATGATGTGAAGCATGGAGGTGGCAGCATCATGATGTGAAGCATGGAGGTGGCAGCATCATGATGTGAAGCATGGAGGTGGCAGCATCATGATGTGAAGCACGGTCGTGAGTACGAGCTTGCAACCCCTTCAGAGGAGTCACAGGTGTATTGGTGACCTCGTGTCTTTTCTGCTCAGTCACTCCATTTTTGAGGTTGTGCTGTTCTCAGCAGAGATTCATACAAGTTCAGTTTTCAGAGGAAAGAAAGAAAGATGACTATAAACTTCTCGTTTTTTTGGGAGGGGGGGTTCATTTGCGTCAGTCTGCGTCTTTCCGTGGTGTTTTTGTCTTCTCGTGGTTTCTTTGTTACGTGTTAGTTACCACAGATTTTTTTTCAATTTACATCTCCCTTGTGTGTGTCTGTGGGACTGTGCGTGTCTCAGGTGTCGCAGATTGTTGTCGTTGCATTGTTGCTGTCTTGGTGACCCAGTTAGCTGTAGCCCCATTGTGTTACATAGCAGGTGTAATGGATCAGAGTCAGGACGGTGTGCATGACTCACCACGTGTTTACAGCATCGCACAACACCTGAACAATATTACACAACACCTGAACAGTGTCACACAACACCTGAACTCCATCACAAAACATCTGCACAACATCATACAACAAACACTTGAACAACATCATCTGCTCGCTTCTCTGTGAGGATGTTTGGCTGCAGTTTAGTTGAAATGAAGTGATGTCAGTGTGCATCAGTGTGTAGAGGAACAGGAAAATTAGCTTTAAACAACCACAAAGACACAAACAATCCCAAACAGACACAAAAAGTCACGAAATGACCACAGACTGTGTGTTTCTGTGTGAGTCTGTGTGTTATGATGGAAGCCGCAGCAGGTTTGTGAATAAATTCAGACGGTGTGTCATTCAGACAAAAGGCTTCGTCACGTGCAGCTCTGACACGTGCAGCTGCAGCGTCGCATCAACACACATTCACACCTGCATCACAGTAACACACAGTCAGAGAGACTCACACTCAGTGAACAGGTTCAGTGAATCTGCACAGCGTCATTAAAACATGTACAAGAGTCTGATGAAGCCTCATCCAGCAGCTCAGTGTTCATGTTGTCACTGTTCTGCTGCACTCACTGTCTGTACACAACCTGCTGCGCACCACATGATGACAAGGAGACACAAATTACCACAAACTGATAAAAATATGACTGCAAAGATGCATAAAATTACCACAAACAGGCACAAAATGATTGCAAATAGATACAAAACCACCAAAAAGAGACACAAATCGATCGCAAAGAAACACAAAATGACTCCAAAGAAACACAAAGAGACACAACATGACCACAAAGAGAAAGAAAAGACACTCGACTACAGAGACACAAACAAACACAAATCCACTACAAAGAGACACCAAATGACACACATCGACTACAAAAACACACAAATCTTCTCCAAATGCACACACGGGGCTCAGAGCCCAGGTTTAGAAACACATGTAGTATGTTACAGTCCAGAGGAGGGAGGAGTCTGCATACAGGCTGTTCCCTCACCCCCCTTTCTATGTTCCCGGAATTCCTAGAAAGTCTGTTTGTTTTGAACTTTTACTACACCCCCCCCACCCCCCCTTTGTTACCACGACGACAGGGAAACATCCAGGCAAAAACACCACCTCCTTCCCCCTCCCACTGCGCCCAGAGGCTCCGCCCCCTCATGCCGAGCAGCGTGAGGTCACTGAACTGAACCATTTAGTTTGAGAGCTTCAGTCTGGGAGCAGCTGCAGCAGAGACAGAGACAAAGATTCATATTCAGTCACATCACATCTCCACCTCTCAATAGTTAGGCACAAAACACCACAAATCCACGATGAAAAGTCACAAATCGACCACAAAAAGACACAACAAAAAAACCCCTCACAAATCTCCTACCAAAAGACACAAATCTTCCACAGAGAGTCACAAATGGCCCACAAAGACACAACTCGAGTTTTTCTGGCTCTCTTGCTGCCAGATTTTTACCCTTGATTTTACAGATCTTTTTTTAGAGTGCACTTTTCCCTCTGAGACGCTGCAGTGTATTTATAATCAAATGAGTGCGTTTTAATGCTATCATCGTATCGGTGTTCTCTGTTCTCCGGTTTGACTCCTAGAACATCATCTATCAGTAGTTAAAGCTTCACCAACTGAATTTTATCAGTTAACCTTTAGATTATTTTCTGGATTCCAGTTTGTTTGTGAAATGTCAAAAAGTCCAGTTCAGTCAATATAAAGTCTTTGAACTCTGACCACAGTAATACCTGAGCTTCTCTGTTCTCCTGCAGGAGGTGTTATCTCCTATGTGGGTTCCTGTGGAGGTTCTCCGACCAGAACCAGTCCAGTCTCCATGTACAGCGAGAACTCCTCGTCCTCCCTGACTCCGCCCTTCCTCAGCAGCAGCTCCAGTTCTGGTTCAGCAGGAGACGACGGTTCCTCCTCAGCCTCCTCCTCGGCTGGAGGTTCTCCTCGAGGCCGCGATGATGGAGGTTCTCTGAGGGCATCGCCCAGCAAGTCTGTGGCCAGTCTGACCAGTAAGAACCCAGTTTGTTCTGTTACTGAGTGGAAATGAGGGATCGCATATTTAAAAGAGTGAAGCTGACAAGAATTCAACTCCTGTCATGGTTCTTTAATCAGTTTGTTGGTTTCAAACAAACAATAAAATAAATATTGGACAAATTAAACCAAAAAATGAGTTGCGTTTTCCATTGGAAAAATGTAAAAATGGGCCAGTTTTATGTTTTTATGTTGTTTAAAAAGGATAAAAGAAAAAAAGCCCGTTTTCATTTTTCCATTTCAGTTTTTAGTTTAAATTGGAAAAAAGGCACAATTTCAATTTTTGCTGTTTCTTTAAACCGGAAAAAAGAAAAAATGGGCCAAGTTTTCATTTTTCAGGGTTTTTTTGTTCACTGTTGGTCTAAAATATAACAAAAAAATTCTCCTTTTTGGTTTAAAATTGTCTGTCAGTACTGAACACTCTGTAAAGCAGTGATTCTGTGTTTCAGAGCTGAATGGGATGATGCTGCTCTGTAAGGTCTGTGGTGACGCTGCCTCAGGTTTCCACTATGGAGTTCATGCCTGTGAAGGCTGCAAGGTGAGAAAACATCACTGACTGATTCACCATCAGCACAGATTACAATACAGTCCAAAGCACGAGGAACCACACGCGTTCTGCTCTCAAGCCAGTTGAGCTTGAAATAAATTTGTGGAACCACGTTAAAAGTCTCAGATTTAATGTTGTTCCTTGGTTGTATTCAGTCACAGAAAATGTTGAAAAGCTGTTTTATAACCAGTGGATAAATAAACCTAATCTGTAGATGAAGTAAATGTTCCACAGAGCTCTGAGTGACTGTACCTGCAGACTATCAGCCTGAATGAAGCTTCAACCAACATAAACAGCTGGTATTAGCATCGTATTTACCAGATTTTACATGTAATAGTCCTTCAAAATGAGCAGTAACAACTGAGATTAATGAGAACAGATCGTCCTGCAGGATACAGACGTTGTTTTCTAACTTTATTTCACACTAAATACGCCTGAAGAGCTGAACATTTGTCAATGTAGACCTGAATCAGCTGAGTAGAAGTGACTCAGACAGGTGTACAGGTGTGTGTCTGACTGCCGTGTTCCGTGTCGTCCTGCAGGGGTTCTTCCGTCGCAGCATCCAGCAGAACATCCAGTACAAGAAGTGTCTGAAGAACGAGAGCTGTACCATCATGCGGAGCAACAGGAACCGCTGCCAGCAGTGTCGCTTCAAGAAATGCCTTTCTGTGGGCATGAGCCGAGACGGTGAGTGGACACCTGTGACAGTCATGTTTTCTAAAGAACCCACAAAGATGCCCTCAAAGAACCATTGAGAAATAGTTCCTTTAGGCACCATTAATGTCACTCCAAAGAACTTCTTCTTTAAGATGCCCTCAAAGAAATATTTTTTCATGTAGTTCTTTGCAGCAGTTCTGGGTTCCTTCATTAGAACACACTTTATATTTTTGCTTCTGGACTGCTGGTCAGACAGAACAACATGTTCTAAGATGTCAGTTTGGGATTTGTGAAACTGTGATGAACATTTCTCTGTTTTCAGATTCAAATAATTCATCCAGAATAAAATAATGTTGAGCTGCACCTCTAATGTAATGCTGTTACCTGTTACCAAACCAAAGAACTCCAGTAAACGAGTAACCGAATAACAAAGAACCATCCTCTAAATAAAGAGGTTCTTCAGCTGGTGATGGAGACGATCGTCAGTGTGAACCTGCAGTAACACTTCTTCCTCCTCTTCTTTTGTCCTCAGCCGTTCGTTTTGGGCGGATCCCGAAGCGTGAGAAGCAGCGGATGTTGGCGGAGATGCAGAGTGCCATGAACAACATGGTGAACAACCAGCTGCAGAGCGACTTCCAGCTCGCCAGCCTCTCATCTTCATCTTCCTCCTCCTCCTCCTCTTCCTCCTCTTCATCCTCCTC
>NW_007578239.1:292863-309863 GCF_000690725.1 Stegastes partitus
GCCCGCGCTCACCGTGAGACCTTCCTGTATGCCCACGACAAGCTGGCCAATCCCACACTGCTGCAGCAGCAACAGCAGCAGCAGCAGCAGAATAACCACGCCCACCACCACAATGGGGAGGCGGAGCTTTGGGGGCCCAACCGTTGCCCCAACGGTTACCATGCCAATGGCCTCAACACCATCTTTCACCATAACAACAATAACCTGGGCACCGGGTGCTACCTGCCGCCAGGAAATGAACGCAACGTCACGAACCATCACCACGGCAATGGGAGGCGGAGCCTGCATAACACTAACCTGATTGAAGGAGACAGACTTGCTGATCATGTGTCCCAGGGACAGAACTGTCCAATGAAGAACCACATGGGCATTGTTCTGGTGAGAACCAATCTGATCAGAGTATTTTCACACTGTAGTGTTGGTACTAAGCTGTGATTGGATGATGATTGTCTGGGGGCGGGGTTTAGCAAGCTGTCACCTGATTTACTGACTGTGGTCTCCTCTCTCCACAGGCTTGTCCAATGAACATGCAGCCTCATGCCGACCCCCGGAAAAGCCCTCAGGAGATCTGGGAGGACTTCTCGCTGTCCTTCACGCCTGCTGTCAGGGAGGTGGTGGAGTTCGCCAAACACATCCCAGGATTCAGCACTCTGTCGCAGAACGACCAGGTGACTCTGCTGAAGGCGGGAACCTTCGAGGTACGACGCTCTGTGATGTCACACCATCGTTTCTATTGGTGGACAGGGAGAGGTGCAGGCGTCACAAGTTCTCATTTCCTGTCTAGGTGCTGATGGTGCGCTTTGCCTCGCTATTCAACGTGAAGGAGCAGACGGTGACATTTATCTCTGGCGCCACCTACAGCCTGGTGGAGCTGCAGGCCATGGGCATGAGTGAGCTGCTGGGAGCCATGTTTGACTTTAGCCACAAGCTGGCGATGCTGGAGCTGAATGCTGAGGAGCTGGGCCTGTTCACCGCCGTGGTGCTGGTGTCCGCAGGTGAGCAGCAATTAAATTCACCTGTTATTAAGCCCCGCCTCCTTAGTTACTGTTATGAAACCTGTTGATCGTCATGACAGTGGTCGTAGATTTGTCACTATCCTTTACCAAACAATGCATCTCTGATTTGATCTAAACCAGAGTTTGCTAATTAGCAACACGCTCTGAGAGTCAGCTGATTCGCAACCAGTTCTAAGAGTTAGCTAGTTTGTGTAAAATGAGCAAATAATGACATGGACTTTGGTGTGAGCAACGTGCAAAAGTGTAGCCTGCACATTTCTGATTAAAGTTTAGTGTCAAGAATTAGAAAAAAAATTAAAAAA
Source organism: Stegastes partitus (assembly GCF_000690725.1). NCBI lineage: Eukaryota > Metazoa > Chordata > Actinopteri > Pomacentridae > Stegastes > Stegastes partitus. Next base: position 294,182 of record NW_007578239.1, read on the forward strand.
ATTAAACTCTCAATAGAGTGTGGTCTCAGCAAATTGGAAACAAAACAAAACTTAAGTTTGGCTGTCAGAGTTAGCTGACTGGCATACAGCTCTGGTAGTTGGCTAACTGTAGCTGACTCTGTTTGTGTTCTGCTGTTTCAGACCGTTCCGGGATTGAGAACGTGGCGTCAGTGGAGCAGCTGCAGGAGAACCTGATCAGAGCTCTGCGCCTGCTGATCAACAAGTCGGCCGGCGCCCCTGGCAACAACCACCTCAATATGGACTCGCCGCGCTTCACCAAACTGCTGCTAAAGCTGCCTGACCTGCGCACGCTCAACAACATGCACTCTGAGAAGCTGCTGTCCTTCCGCATCGACGCCTGATGACCTCAACGTTACATCACCGCGCTTGCCGGCCCATAGAGGCGGAGTTTGCGGCCGCTGTGATGTCGACACTGTAAAGACTGACACTGTTCAGCACATGGCTTCCCGCCAAAGTCAGAGTCTGCCCACAGAGCTGCTCCTCCAGAGTCACGCAATAAAGGAATAGTCCCACATTTTAACAAATTTACCCAAAAACAGTCACGAATAATTTAACCAAAGTGTTAGCTTAGCTCAAACACTGCTAGCCTAACCTAGCCTAGCCACCCCACTTCTTTGTCTGTACTTTACTTCACAACAGGAATTTATAGAAGTTTTCCTGATGACCCTGGTTCCACAGGTAGAAAAACGTACTAACAACATATTTTTTATCAAAATTTATGTTGAACATGCTGTGTGATTAAGCTAAAGTGTCAGTTAGCGGAAAATTATCTCAAAACTCGTTATGTGTTCAGATTAGGTGACTTCCACTCTGATAAAATACAGTAAATATTTTATATTTTTACTGTATTTGTGTTTTTTAATACATTTTCTGGCTCAACTAAGACTCAGAATGTCTTATATTCTTATATTTGTCTAACACTGACATTCTTGTTTGTCTGTTATACAGATATTTGCAGATATTTGCTGAATCTGATGAATTGTCACAAGTCACAATCATGTCTATTTTACCTCCTCATGTGCATAGATCTATTAGAATCCACAATTATTTATAAACTGGCCAACTTTGGGATAAAATCTTTTCATTTTAGCTGCACTGAACTCGCAGATTTGCAGTTGATGGAATAAACTTTGGTTTATTTGTGGCGGCTCCTTTAAAAAGTGAACTTTGACTCTGGAGAAAACAGAAGACAGGACTCACGGTAAACCTCAGACTCTTCCAAACTGTTTGGGGAACATCCAGAAACTTCCAAACAGACTTTGAGTGGCTGGAAGGACCTCAGACCCAACAACACCAGCCAATCACACGAAGAAGCAGCAGCTCCACTGACCAATGAGACGCTGCAGCGCCTCAGACCAACGTTATGCAGCAGATCTTCTGTATAAAAACTGTAAATAGTCATAAACACAAATATCCAGTTATACTTGAACTGTTGGGGAGCTGAGATGTGTTCTACATCTATATTTTTGTTAATATGAATATATGCTTGTGCAGTTATTATGAGTGTATAAGTGTGTGGGGCACCAAGTGTTCGTTCTGCAGGTTTGATATGTTGCACCCGATGGAAATGAGATGTTCTGATGTATGTATTTTAATCTGTGTTTTATGTTGTAAAGACATTATATATATATAAATATACACTGAAGAATTCCGTCTGGCTTTGTTTGATTTTTCTTGTTATTCACAATCTGACATGGTGGCGCAAGGTGGCTCAGTGGTTAGCACCGTTGCCTCGCAGCAAGAAGGTCGCCGGTTCACATCCTGGTGAGAACACCCAGGATCTTTCTGTGTGGAGTTTGCATGTTCTCCCCATGCAGCGTGGGTTCTCTCCGGGTTCTCCAGCTTCCTCCCACAAGGTCCAAAAACATGCTGAGGTTAATTGGTGATTCTAAATTGTCCATAGGTGTGAATGTGAGTGTGCTTGGTTGTTGTCTGTCTCTAAGTGTAGCCCTGTGATAGACTGGTGACCTGTCCAGGGTGTCCCCTGCCTTCACCCTGAGTCAGCTGGGATAGACTCCAGCCCCCCATGACCCTAGTGAGGATTAAGTGGTGCATAGATAATGGATGGATGGACATGAAAAATTCTAATGATTTACTCGCAGCATTTCTGAGCTTTTCCAAGAACAACAAAAACTACCATCTGAATGGCGTTTGCTTTGAGACAAGTGAAAAAAAGTAAAATCTGCAGGTTTCTGACTGAAGTTTGGTGTCACAAATCTGACATGAAGCAAATGTAAAATGATCAAAACTGAAGTTTAGTGAAAGAGTAAAAACTGCAGATTTCAACAATGAACCTCGGTGAGTCGATTATTGCATCACTGTACTGGCACAAAATAAATAAATAAAGGAAAACATAAATACATTTTGGTCATTTAAAAATAGAAAAAAATCCTCATTCTTCACATCGAACTTCAGATGTTTCCAGTTGTGGCCTTTTTTTTACACCTGCTTGTGTTTCATATCAAATTCCATTCTGATTTATAATCCGTTTAAAAATTCCTCAATCTCGATAGCAAACCTCAGTTAGTTTCTTTGACACTTTCCTCTCACACCAAACTCCAGCCAAATTTTTTCAGGTTTTGAAAATTCCTCATTCCTGACATCTTCAGACGATGATTTTACTCTCACATGTTCTTGACACCAAACTTTGATCAAACATCGACAGTTTCTACACTCCTTTACTCCCCTTTAACCAAACTCCTGTCATTTCTTAATGATTTCACTTTGTTTTTTTTTTCTCCATTTCCTTCCCCAGGCCTCAGTCTAAAGCAGCAACAGTGACCTGGATCAGCTAATGATTCCTGAAAGCGAAGTGGGGACCTTGTACCAACGAGATTCAGGGTTTTGTGAGAAGAAACAGGATAAAGGATGAAAGTTGTTCAGGTTTTGATTACTCTTTGACAGAATCTAATGTAAAAATACAACTGTTGGTGTTTTTAGTGTGTGTTTCAGAGACATGTGGAGTCAGTGGGGCAGCTTTAGAGATGGAGGCAGAAGAAAAGTGAGTCACAGGAGGAGAAAGTAGGTCGAACTGCAGCCTCATAACCAACTTTCATCTCTGCTCTCTGATTGGCCGGCTGCCTCTGGACCTCAGCATCCTCACTGACCAATGAGGAGGCAGCAGGCGGAGACGTGCTCTGTGTCCCAGTTTCACACCGATTCAGACGCCGCTTCCTGACAGTGTTGATGTCTTACATAATAACTTTGAAAACTGTGTCCTGGCAGAACCCCACCGGTCTGCACAATCAGAAAGACATCTGAACTTATTTAAGTCTGATTCATCATTTTTCTCCTCAGAAGTCACAGAAACAACACGTCTGCAACCTACAAATCCAGCACAGCTCAGCTCCTCCACTATAAATAAAAACACCTCAAATAACAAAGTTACACTGTCCAGGCTCTGTTTAGGTCCGTTTACCTGTCCTTAGCTTTGCACCAGACTCCAGTCTAAATTCTGCTGTTTTTACTGTCACCAGAATTTTAATAAACTTACACTTGATTTGCGACGCCTTGATACCAAACCTTAGACAGAAACCTGCAGATTTTCTTTACATTTCTCAAACCAAACTCCAACCAGATGGTTTTTATATTTTTTTTTAAAAAACTCCTCGCAAACTTCTAAAGTTTGATGTTTTAACATTTAAATATTGTAAACATCAGAAAATAATAAAACATTTACAGTTGTTGCTCTTTCACTTTCCTCATGTATGTAATTTTAACACTACATTTACGTACTTACATATTCTTTAAACCAAACTCCAGTTGTACTTTTTATGATTTTAGAATTTTCTCATTCTTCAAAGAAACTTCAGTCAGAAACTCCCTCTTTCACTCCTCTTAAACCAAACTCCAGTAATTTTTTTTAATGATTTAACGCTTCTATATTCTTTAACATGATTCTGTTTTTAATGTTTTTCAACAAAGAGCAAGAGGAACCACACTAAACTGCAAACAGGATAACATTAAGAATAATTCAGCCTGTTTAAACTCTCTGCTTCATAAAAATCCTTGAATTTTACACAGGACCTCTGTGCTGGAGACGCTCAGTCTGTTTCTTATGGGATCACGTGTACCTGTGTTATGTCACAGTGTACAGTAGGAGTGTGGCAGTGCATTCTGGGAAACAGCAGTAAACAGCGCCTCCTGCTGGTGTTTGTTAAATTTCTATATTTTCATTCAGTTAATCGTCTTGTTTGCTCGTCGGTGTTCAGTCTGTATTTTACATTATTAACAACAATTCTTTTTTAATTTAAATATTTTACATTTTATTTTTGTTTATTGAAATTTCTTGAAATATTCTCTTATTAGTTTCCTTTGTATTTGTTAATTTTATTTGACTTTTTAAATTATTACATTTTTTTTGTTTTTGATTAAATTTTTTTCATACCTGTTTTGCTATTTATGTAAACATTTAATGTTATTTGTACAGTTTAAAAAAAAAGTTTTTATGTCGATTATTATTATTCTTTATTTAAAATTCTAAGGTATGCTTTATGTTTGTGTATTATTTCTATGATGTAATTCTCTACCAATTATGTGCTGTTGTTTTTTTTTTTTTTAAATTTACATGAATTTATGGATGTTTGGTTTTTATTTTAAGTTTTTGGAAAACTATGAATTCTTTTTGTCTATATTTTTTATTTAGTTTTTGATTACAATTTTTTTCAAACATATTTTCCTTTTATGTCCATGATTTTACTTTGAAAATGTTTTTGTGTACTATACATTTGCACTTTGCGTATTGTATTTATGTTTTTTTTTACCATTTAAAAACGTTTCATGTTTATGGAGCCCAGCAGGCGTCGAAGAGTAAAAACTTTCATTCATACACATAAATGATCATTTGTGCTCATATATGTATTTGTTGGTTAACTTATTCAAAAACTTTATTTTACAATAAGTCACACTGCTGCCCAGAAATACTTAATTTGTGCCTTTAAATGAATCATTTGTGAGCAGAAACACAAAACAACAAAATAAGCATTATTTCATTTTGGACTTACAGGTTATTAAGTGTGGATTGATCAGCAAAAATGTCAGTTTTATCTGTTTAAAGTAAATTGACAACAAAACAAAAGGCAAAAAGTGAAGAAAGCTAAAAACTTTGGAGCGGAGAAATGTGAATTATTTGTCAGAATCAATATTTGTATTTAAGAAATCATGTTTCGCAGTCGGTTTGGTGTCGATGTAAAAGATTTATTTACACTTTGATGTCAGAAATACAAAGAAATCCAGCTGACAGACAGACAGAAGGAGCTGAATGTAGATGAAGGTGAGAGTGGACAAAGCAGACAAAAAGAGAAATGGGTGGAAAAAAAGAAGAAGTGAGGACAACAGAACGTGGGTCAGATGAACGAACTGCTGCTGAGAAACACCAACCAGTTGGTGAGACTGAGACCAGTGTTAGGAGGCTGAAACACAGACAGAGACACCAGTTGTTTCACTTTGATAACCAGATAACAGGATGTACTAAGCTAAAGAAGAACAAAAAGTCACCTGTAGGCCTTCACTAAACAATAAGTTCATTGAGACACCAAACATCAAATCACTCATATTTACAATTGACTACAGAATTTCACTTTTTTCAGGACGATTTTTGTTTTTTCACCCTCAGAAAAAAAACCTGTGAAGCCATTTTCAGGGTTCAATATCTCCAGAAATAAAACCATGAAATGTGGCGAGGAAAGGACAGAATATGTTCCAGCAGATCATAATGGTTGAATGGATCCAGCAGAGGACACATTTTTATTACTGAAAAAATGTTACAATTTTGGTGGTATTGTGGCTCCAGAAAGTTTCTGTAAGTTTCCATATGTGGATGTATTCATGTTTCCTACTAAAAATACAGTCTTTGGTCGACATTTCGCCGACTTTTAAGGGTCTACACACCAGTAGAATCTGATGTGCGGAAGGTCTGACAAGACAAGGTTCCAGTTTTTACATATTTTGGCTAAATGTTGACATGGACTCAGTAGGAAACAAAAACTGGTGTTCATAGGCGTCTATATGTTATTATATGTGTGAAGCTACAAGCTGCTTCCATGCTGAAATTTAACAAGATATGAGCCTGATTTTGATGTGGACAAATGAGTTGACCTTCTGAAGAGCATCCTCCAGTGAGGAAAAATGTGACAGGTGCAAAAGAACTTCCAGAAGCTGCTGGTTGGAGTTTGAAGTGTTAAATGTTCTGTATAACTAAGTTGACTAATGTGAGTCAAATATGACTCAGGTTGTTGTTACCTTCAGTCCAGATGTGTCCAGAGGTTGTCCATCTCGCTGCACTGACAGCAGTCGAGCCTTCCCGCTGCTCGGGTATCCCTCCTCCACCTCCAGGTGACACACCAGCGACGCCGTCTTCAGGTAGATGAGGAGGCGCTGAGCAGGACGCCAGTCGATGGGGAAGCTGCAAACACAAAACTTGTTGTTTAGTAAAGGGAGTTCTGAATGAGAAGTTTCTCAGTCAGCTGTGTTACTGGTCACTGATCAGAGGCCTCACCTGGATCTCAGCGCCTGGATCTCTGACAGCAGCTCGGCCTGCCCCACGTAACACTGCATCACCTCCAGCAGGGCGGTGCTCAGCTCCACCCGGCGGCCAGACAGGCAGTCCTCCACCAGACCGGCCGTCCCGTCACTCACCTGCAGACACAGAGACGCTGTGGACTCACCTAGAAGCTCTGCTGCAGGATTTACTGTAAAAGAGACACTCTATCCCACAATAAAACTAAACCAACACAGACACACAAGTGACAGCTGATCTACACTCACAACGCTGATGAACAAAGAACAGCTCCGACCCACAAACCAAACAGCAGCTTAACAGCAAAGACACACAAAGAAAGAATGCCACGAGACACAAAACAACAACAGAGACACAAAACTACTTCAAAGAGACACAAGACAACCACAAAGAGACACAAAACAACAGTGACAGAAACACAAAACATGACATGTTTATAGAACAGGACTACCAGGAAGTGTTAAAGAGCAGCAGGAGCTGTGGGAGCAGAGCGCCACTGCACAGGGAGACACTGAGACACTGATGAAGGGTAGCTTTAAATCAGGTTTTTGATTTTTTGCAGACAAAGAAAAGCAGCAGATTTTCTCTTTTCAAACCCTGAAATCTAAAAAATATTTTCCTCTTTTATTTAAAATCGACCGAACAGATACAGGACCCTGATGACATCACCAACACCTGGAGGTTACCTGCAGTCTGAAGCGGTCGTCATGGCTCCAAGTGACTGACAGCTTCAGCGGCTCCAGCTCATTGGACGACAGGGTGCACGAGGGGCGTGGCCTGAGCTCCACACACAGCTCTGATTGGCTGAAGGTCAGCAGGTTGATCTGCATGACGTCTTGGACGGCAGACAGGTGCGTCTGCAGCCTGACAGGTGGACAAGAAGCAGAGTCAGTGACCAATCAGAACCCTTGAACCAGGAGTGACGTGACCTCACGACACTCACTCATCTCTGAGTTGCTGCCAGCCGATCAGCTGACCGAGCACGTTCTCTGACTCCGCCCTCAACAGGCTCAGTTGATGGTCACATGACTGCAATGCATCCTGGGCCTTCTGAAGAGACTCCTCCAGCTGTTCACGCTGCTGCTTCTGAAGGAGACGAGGAGGTAAGGAGAGGACATGAAGAGAGCAGAGAAGAAAAGAAGCTGAGGTGTCATCCTCAGCAGAGTTGTGATCAGGTGTTTGATTTGTGTGTGTGTGTATCTGAGGTCACCTTGCTGTGCAGCTGTTGAACCAGCTGTGTGAGTGTGTTTCTTCTGTTGTGTATTTGTTGGACTCGGTCCTGCAGAGATCTGAGTAGAACCTCCGTCTCCTCTAACCCGGACCTGCTGTCTGCCTTCAGAGCCTTCCACCTGCCGCGAGCCCCGCTCTCTGAAACACACACACACACACACACACACACACACACACACACACACACACACACACACACACACACACACACACACACACAGGTGAGGTGTGAACACTACAGGTGGACGTCCAGTCAAAGCTTTCTCAGGTGAGTCAAGACCTCAGTGTTTCCATGAGTGTTTACTGTGTGTGTTTACCAGGCTGCGGAAGGCAGGACTGTGTCATCAGTTGTTGAACAGATTCCAGACCTTCCAGGAGCGACATCATGGAGTCCAGAACAAACACCTGACGCCACAAAACTTTCTGGACTCTACGACTTTCCTAAACACACACACACACGGACACACACACACACACACACACAGAGCCGTAAGCATCATTTAATCATGAACAATTTATCAATATGTATCTAGAGAAATAGTTTGTATAACTGCTATATCAATAAACAAATCACCATCTAATACAAGCATAGTCCAGGTTAACAGAAAAATACTTTTCTTCTCTTCATCACCTGATGTTTATGCTTTAAAGCCATGTTTTACTGAATTATCTCTTAATGTGTGGCTTGTACAGCAGTTTGATGGCTCTTGTTTTGTTTTAAGCGTGCTTTATTAACAATGACTTACTAACTAACGTTTACACAACCCGACACACACTCAGACTGTTTTCACTGTGTAACTGTGAGCGGCTGCAGGGGAAGCAACTCACCGTGAGGTTGAGCACCATCCGGGCTGCTTCTGTACAGTCCGGCTCCATGTCCCCGCAGGGGCCCAGGAGAACCGGATCACAGTGCTGCAGCACACTGACAACAAACAAACAAACAAACACACAAACAGAGCTTCATGTAACAACAATGACGGAAAACAATAGTTAGCTTCAGTTAGCTCACTAACACCGCTCACTGTCGGTAATCCTCATATATTTAAATATGCTACGTTCAGAATTCTGGACAAAAAACTTCTGTCTAAACGGTAAACTGGTTCTAAAACACTTTAAATGGGTCCACGGTATGTTTGCTGAAAACATAAAGCCGTAAATGTTTAATATTTTAGGACACTTACGCTCGAACATCCGCCATTTGTGTTTTGAAATGTCCGCGGTACGACGTGTGATCTGATTGGTTGACTGCCTCTGACGTTTAAGACCCTAGAGCCAATCACTGGCTACCTAAAAAAAAAAACCTTTATGGAAAAAAATGACACAAATGAACAAACAGTGACACCTATCGTCCAATAATAAAACTGCATAAAAGGGGAAAACATTAAAATAAGTAAAGTTAAACAAGTTTAAAGGCATTGGAAGATGTAGTTAGAAGATTGATACATTAAATGAAGAAATTAAATTCTTCCTGTATTGTTTTTAAGCTTCTCTAAGAAGAAGAAGAAGAAGAAGAAGAAGAAGAAGAAGAAGAATTTCACTTGATTAAACTTCATGTCACAAAAATAGTAATATTGTTGTAGTTCTAATGATTGTGAAAAATCATTAATTCTGTTTTTAAAAACATGATAATAATACTAGTTATTAATCTTTTGTTATGTATTATGCCGACTTTATTTTCCACAATTATTATTATTTGTATGCCTAAAATAATAATATTTAGTATTAGGTATACTTTTTCGAACAAAATAAAAAATGGATACTAACATCAACCAAAGTGAAATTGAATATTAAATAAATACAAACAAATAACCAAAGTCAAATATAATATTCGTAATCATATGAGGTGTTATTATTAGCATCATTGTTAGTATTCGCAGCAACAGTAGTATTGCTACAAATAGTAATAAAATATAAAAATATTAGTATATGCTATTAGTATTAGTGTTATTGCTAGTATTATCATTAGTACTGCTATTATTGTTAATATTAGTATTATTTGTAGTGTTATTATTAGCATTAACAGTAGTATCACCATTCATATTTGTATGAGTATAATTTTTTAGGATTACTCAAACGAAAAATAGTATTTAAATTATTGCTATTACTGGTAGTTTTAGTGTAAATATTAATATTACTATCATTATTGGTATCCTTAGAATTAGTATTAGTGTTAGTTTTCCTATTGTTATTAATATTGTTATCTGTAATAAATAATTGGTATTACTATCAGTATTTGTATTAATATTGTTATTAGCATATTTATTGGTATTATTAGTAGTACTGTAATGAGTAGTTTCACTGTGTGCTGACTGAGCATGCAGCATTGCAGTATTATTGGTATTATTAGTAATGATAATATTATAGTCAGTATTCTTATTGCTATTGTTGTCTATATTGTTATTAGTAGTAATATTTACATGGGTATTAGTAGTGTCGCTGCGTGCTGACTGAGCTCCGGTGCAGCAGCTGCAGCTGCAGCAGTGCATGTCCTCCGTTAGGTCACGTGCTCCTGTGTTGACTGAGGAGGAATCAAATCAGAGCTCTGCAGCACGGGAGCTAACGGCTAACGGCGGAGTTAACGGTCCGCAAAGGAGGAGCGCAGCTGGAGGTTCAACCCCGAAAACCGCCGAGTATGAGCTAAACGACGGAGAGGCGGTGACGCTCACAGGTAAGACTTATTTATGTCACCTGTCCTGCTGGGAGCTGATGCTGCACAGGGCTGCTGCTAATGCTAACACAGGACTGACAGGCTGGGCTAGCACGGTTAGCTAACACCAATAAGCAGCAGCGTATAGAGCGCTGTGCTGCGGTTCTATCTGCCCAGACAGATGTTCATTATTACTGTAAAACAGCTGGAGAGGAGCTTAGCAGAGAGGCGAACGTGTTAGCTTAGCATCCTGCAGAGATTGAGAACCGGGCCGGTGTTAGCCAGGAGCTAATGCAGCTAGCTTGACGAAGCTGAGAAACAGACTCGGACTCGCAGTTTTGTTCTGACTTAAGGAGCAGAATAATGGAGGCAGGAATCAGAATGTGGATATTAAAAAATCTGTAGAGTCTGTTTGTTCACCTGCTGCAGGATTCAGTCCATTTTGCTGTGTGAGAAAGGTTTAATGCGGTAGGATGGTGAAAAACACTGGACTGGTTTTTATTAAATCTAATTCAGCAGGACATCAAACGGACAGTAGAGACACCACGTTGAAATAGTTCAGGTCTGACAGATCAAGAGCTGCTTTCATGTGCTCTGGGTGGAGAGAAAACAGCAAAAAAAGACATTTTCTTCTGGCGTCACAAGCAGAATGAAGGTTTCCCTGCTCAGAAATCAGTCTGCAGTCTTCATGTGAATCCAACAGAGGTATGAGCAGCCTCTAGAGTCTGGATTAAATTGGTCTCCATGTGAATCTAGTCCAGACTCAGTGTGTCAGATTTTGGTCTGGATAGTGAAATAAACCATTTTTATATGAAGATCAGACCAGAGCATATATCTTCTTGTTAGTCTTAAGATGATATTCACAAACCAGGTCCTGATCTGGATCTAAAATCACTTTCTGTTGCTTTAGTAAATCTTGACTAAACTAACAAGTGGACTCTCCAGTCAGGTTAAAACCTGATTATGATCAGTGAAGTCTGTATTGTGTTTGTCAGGAAAGAAAAAAAACCTTCGATTTTTCACTGTTTTGCTGACGAATGAATCAGGTCAATAATCTGCAGGTGAATCAGTACTTGTGTTTGTGTTTCAGGGTCATCAGGTGTGTGTTGTATCTGCAGCAGGATGCCCATCCCTCCCCCTCCTCCTCCACCAGGGGGACCCCCACCTCCCCCCACCTTCAGTCAGGTGAGGACTCTCATCATCATCATCATCTGTTTACATCCTTCATGACAACTGAACAGGCCTGTGGACTTCTGTTTAAAATAACTCAATATGTTGAAAGCTTAAATAACAACACTCAACCGTAATAAAGAGACACAACATGACCCCAGAGAGACAAAAAACAACCACAGAGACACAAAAGGACCACAAAGAGATGCAAAATAATCACAAGGAGGCACATTAAAAGAGACTAAATGACCACAAAGAGACACAAAACCTCCAGAAAAGAGCTCTTTTTCCATCTTGTTTCTTTCCACTGTGTGGCCCCATGTTGAACAGATGTTGCAGAACTCTGCAGGTCGTGTGTTAATATGACATCCAGTTAAACATGTCCTGCATGTTTCCTGCCCGTTGGGGGTAATGTACCCCTCAGTGACACTGTAACTGCCCCCCCCAGGCAAACACCAGCCCACCGAAGCTGAACAGGGAAGAGGCCAAAGGTCGCGGTGCTCTGCTGTCCGACATCTGTAAAGGCACCAAGCTGAAGAAGGTGGCGGTGGTGAACGACCGCAGCGCGCCGCTGCTCGACAGTAAGACTCAAACACCAAAGAGCCAAACACCCCCCACAGAGCACCCATACATTCGCTTATACCAATACCTACACCAGCAGCAGAGCCAGCCCAAACAGCAGGGGGCGCCATCCGAGGAGCCGCACGGGACCGAGGACAGCCAGAGTAAGACCTCCATCTCCTCTGATACTACGGCTGCTGCAGGACGCTGCTTAGTTTAAACAGCCGCCATGTTCCTGTCCACAGGGGGGAGGGAGGGATCAGCTGACCTGGTCAAAGATGGTCGAGCAGAAAAAAACTTTGATGATTTGGGATGGAATGAACCTTAGTTAGAATTAACAATTTGATTTGAAGTCTACAACCGTAATCGTATCAAAACATGAGGCTCTGACTACTTCCTGAAACGTCACGATTCAGTTCAGAGGATTCAAAGCTTCTCAGCAGCTGCAGCTCTGAGTAATTAATCTGATCCAGACTGAGTTGTACAGAAACACATCAGGACAGATTCTGATTTTACTGTTTGTTCATGTTTGTTTTTCACGTTTTTCCTGTCGCTCATCTGACTGCTCGGTTCTGTTTGTGTCTCAGTTTGTACTTTGACTGCAGTGAAGGTTCTTCATGTTCCTGCTGTAACTTTTCCTCTGTTTCTCTGCTTTCGGCTCCGCGGTCTCAGACTGCAGATTAAACTGTTGGTTGGTGGAAGGTGACGGAGCGGCTGCTTAAACAGACGCTGCAGCTTCCTGCACAGCTGCACTTGATGCTGCGTGAGGTCACATGTCTGCCGTCCACGCAGAGTTTCATTCCTGGAAACACAGAATATCAGATTCACTGTGAATCATCTGAAACCTGCAGACAACAGCAGGCCTTTATTTAAAATGACTTTTATTGATTTACATATAGTTTAGGACGTTCACTCTGATGGAATCTGTCACTGTGGATTCTGATTCAGGGCCGACCAATGTGGTTTGTTCAGTGATTCTGATGGTCAATAATCGCGGGACATAAACCAAAGCCTGACGACAGACAGAGAGACAGACGAGGCTGCACCAGAGACAAAGCAGAACATTTTTCCATTATTTTATTTTAAATACATTTTTAAAAACCAGCAATAATTCGATAAATTCTTGTCAGCCCAACCTGACAAGTAAAATGTAGTCTTACGTTTGGGCCAAAGTGTAGTCTTATGCTGAGGCCGATATATTTACCCTGAACCGTAAGAGAAAATGCAGTATTAAATTCAGGCAGATTTTGTTGAAAAAAAAAGACTGATTATCGGCTCAATCATCGGTTGATCTTAGTTATAAAATCACTGCTGACCTGCTGCACTGAGCTGATCCTCACAGCTTCCTGTTTACCTGCAGTGGAGGAAGGTGACACCTGAGTAGGCGGCAGACATCTCTGATCTTTACAGAATTGAGCTTCATACTTGCTGCACAGCTCTGAAGAATCCTGCTGAAGGATAATTCTGCTTTATCTCAACTCGGCTCTGATTTTTACTTTCATTAATACCACTAATCACCTCCTGCTGCTTTCACACGGTAAATGTTCTGTTTTCTCCTCCAGAAAAGTTCAACGCAAACATGAGCCGAGTTGTAAGCAACCAGAACTATCCTTTAACAACAGCTGCAGACACTTAATCTCACAGTAGAGCTGGAACAGACGCAAAACTAATTCAGCTCTTGTGAATTTTAGTTTTTGAACGATGTGAAAAATGTTTCAGTCTTGACCTGGAGGTGAGTCTGTCCTCAACATGGTGAAATAAGAGCAACGACAGTCATCAGGTCGCTGCAGTAACACAGAAATGGTGCAGTTTTGCAAACAATGGTACAAACTGTATCGGCCCAAATATGGGACTGACCAGGTTAGCATTCAGTCATCATGAGTTTATTTCCAACGTAGCAACAAAACGCATCACAGGAGCCTTTAGAAAGCCCTGAAAGTTTAAAGATTCCTAAAAGTGGAAATGCACTCTAAACAAACAAAAAACAGACCTATAAATGTAGAATATTTCACATAAATTCATTGAACTAGTCAAATAAACTACATTAAACTCCTGTCAGGTAAAACTGTGCGTTAAACAGAAACACTAAGAGCTAAAACCAGAAACTCCCAAAGTTTAATACCAGCAAAAAAATGACAGTTTTCTAATGGAACGTTTGTATTGAACCGCTACTGTTAGCCATTAGCGGCTAGCTGTTGTCAGTTTTTCATTTAAACATTATATCTGATGCTGTCAACAGGTAGTTCTCTCATCAAATAAATTTCTCGGCAAAATGTAGTCATACATTCAGGCCGATATACTTAGAGTCGGCACTAGCTTAATCTATAGTCTTATATTTGGGCCAATGTGTTTACGGCCAGCGTCACCTGATAGATAAAATGTAGTCTTATTTTTGGAACGACTGACACTGTGTTGTTATAGTTTTGCTATTTGTTTGCCCAGCCCTACCCGGCAAATACAATGCCTCAGAGACTTTATTTAATAAAATGTTGTTATAAATTATTGATGAATTAGCGACCGTGCAGCTCTGATCACCTGTAATGTCATGAGTTATGATTAACGTGTTTCCGACTGTTTGTTGTGCTGTCGATGACGTCATCGGAGCTGCGTGGGAGCGTAAACGTTTAAATTTAAAGTCACGTCACCTCATCTCACCGCCCCTCACCTGAGTGTAGCCACCTGACCTCGCCTGCATCCCGCCTCACACACTAACTCATCTGTCACCCCAGTGATGTCATCGTAGTGTCGTCATAGTGTCAGTGTAGAGCAGCGCCACCAAGAGGTGGAGCTGTCACTCACCTGTCTAATGGTTGTGGTTCTCAGAGCCCAAAGGAGGCGGAGCTGCAACAGCAGGAGCCAATGGGAGCGGAGCGTCCAGTCCGTCAGGCTCTGCTCCACCAATCGGAGGCCTGTTCACGGGCGGAGTTCCCAAATTGAGGCCAGTCGGAGGTGAGTATAAATGTTTTGTTTTGTTTTTTTACTAACTTTTAGAAATATTTATACTATATTTTGTTGTTTTCAATATTTTTCTTATCATTTATTTGTACTTTTACATTGTTTTATGTTGTAGTAATGTTTATTTTTGATTTAAGTCATTTTAGATTTTTAAAATTTTGTTTGTACAGCTTACTGTTATAGTTAATTATTTGTTTTGAATATATTTTTTAAAATTTTGCAAGCTTTAATTTTCAGTGATTACATTTTTGTATTCTTCTTTTTTCTTTTCTGATTGTATATTTAATTGAATTATTTATGTAATGTGGTCATAAATACTTGGCTTGTATTTTTAGCCCACGGTTGTTGTTGTTTGTTTGTTTACAGACGGCTCCTCTGGACGTTCTCCCTCCACTCGTGCTGCCGCCCCCCGCCCCCCCAGCCATCGCCATGACGATGCAGAGAGCCCCTCCCCTCAGGCGTCGTCGCCGATGGAGACGAGTCGTTCCCAGCGCCCCTCCCTCCCCAACCTGACCTCCTCCCCGTCCCCCTCCACACCTTCCTCTGCAGGCTCCTCCCCCTCCACTGGCATGAAGCACTCC
>NW_007578239.1:309952-341054 GCF_000690725.1 Stegastes partitus
CCCCTCCCCTCCCCTCCAAACCTCCCCCGTCTCCTGGTAACAGCAGGCGCCCGCCCACCTCAGGTGGAAACCCTGCCTCCACCCCCTCATCCTCCACTCTGGCCCCGCCCCCTCCGCCTTATCGCATCACTAACGGTCCGAGCAGTGGCGGCGAGCCGGCCCCTGAGCTGCCGCAGCGCCACAACTCACTTAGCAACAAGAGGACTGCCCCCTCTCCAGGAGGCCACACCCCCACCAGAGGCCCCGCCCCTCCACCGCCACCTGCATCACCCACCCCCTCCCAGCAGGGCGCCAACAGGCCACCGCCCCCTGTCAGAGAGCCACCAGGTCGAGGAGCAGGTGAGGGTTCAACACTCATTATATCATCATCAACACGCGAAAAACACATCTTTTAAAATAACGTCATCAGATTACACAGTACAAAGGCGCCAGTGAAAGACTCTAGGTGCATTATGGGAAATGTAGGATCCAGTGAGTTTCTGTCACAACCTTTCACAAGCCTTATTTTCTGTTTTTTTTGTTTACTTATTTTGAGGCAATTTTTTTAATATTTCTAATTTTATTTATATTATATTGAAGTTATTTTATATTTTTAATTGTGATATTCTAGAACTGTAGTAAAATTGATTTATTGCAGATTTTTAGTATGTCTAATAGATTATATAAATTATATGTATTGTATGTGTTATATTCATTTTTAAAATAGTTTTCAGTATAAAGTTATAGTTTATAGAAATTATTATTACTATACATTAATTTAATATGTATTTGTGCATTTAGATATTTTGTTTTAATTTTTTGTTTTTTAAAAATAATTTCTCTTATTTTTGATATCGCCTGTATTGATCAGCTGTATTGATGTGTTGATTTCCTCTCAGCTCCTCCTGTTCCGGTCCAGTCGTCGACGACGAGGGCGGGCGGCAGAGAAGCTCCGCCTCCTCCCCCCTACAGGACACATGGTAGCCCCTCCCTCTCCTCTGACCCCCCTACCAGAGGAAAGCCTCCACCCCCTCCCACCCGCACCCCCACTGCTCCTCCCCCGCCTCCGCCTCCCCTCCGCAACGGACACTCCTCCTCTTCCTCCTCCATCCCTCGCTCCTTTGTGGGTGAGTCAATGTCCCTCCGTCCGTCCATCATCAGAGTTTTATTGATTAACAAGCTGATTAGCTTTTCAATCAATCCATCACTTTTTTAATTGCAGTTTTATTGACAGAAAAACTTTAGGTAGCTAATATTTTGACTTCACGACTGAACTCACACAGCTTTTAATGACGTTAATTAAGCTTCTGTTCAGTGATGTTTTCTGGCCTCACCTTGAATGGTTTGACCTTTATTTGGCCTCAGCTGCGTCTCTTTGTGTTCATGGTTCATTCTTTCCTTCATCAGTCTGTTTGCTCCTCTTTCTCTCCTTTATTTGTCAAACTGTAAATGTCAAGACACATTTGAGTTTGATGGAAAACTACAAGTTGATTTTGTCGCTGCATCCTGATCTGATATGAAGTGTTTTGGTTCAATGAGAGAAATTGTGCCTCCTCCTGCAGATGATTTTGAGTCCAAGTATTCGTTTCATCCTCTGGACGACTTCCCTCCTCCAGACGAGTACAGACATTTCACCAAGATCTACCCCAGCAAGGCCAACAGAGGTACTGCGTTCGTTTACATGTTGTCGTGTTTTTAATGTGCTTCTTAATATTTTTTTTAATACATGTGTGGTATAAGAATGTTTTAACAAATAGTTGTTTTTTATTTTAGCCCACTGTTGTTCTTGTTAACATTCATTATTCTTTGTAAATTACAAAATCACATGAACTGAGAAGAAGGTCGTGCATGTCAGATAATGTGTTGTAGCTGTAGTTCCTGGTTGTTCCACCAGGCGGAGCCTCTGACTGTTGTTGTTGATGATTGAGCTGTTTGTTTGTTTGTTAGTTTCAGTGATGAGAGGAGCTCCTCCACTGCCACCTGTCGGCAGGTGAACCAGGAAGAACAGCACACACCTGGAAAACACACACACATACACACCTACACTTACACACACACACACACACACACACACACACACACACACACACCATCCCGTTGGACGTCTTTGGCTTCGTCATCCTCGCCTTCTCCATCGCCGCCTCATCTGCGCTCACAGCTGATTGGCTGAGGAGAGGGGCAGACCGACCAATCAGAGAGAGACGGGCGATTTCAAGGACCAGGAAGTAGGAAGTGACTTAAGAGACGAACAGTGAAGCGAAGAACCTCCTCTGTCACCTGCTGGTTTCACGTCTTAGTTTGCACCTGCACTTTTTGTTTTTACACACGTGAAGCCGCTGCAGAGAAACAACACGGATGTTCCGCCTGAACACGTGAAGAAGAAGCGTTTGTGTTCTGCTCAGAGAAAACAAGTTTCCCGACGAAGTGAAGCAGAATTGAACAGACAATAACTGATCTTGACACTTAAAGCAGCAGTTCAACATTTTGTGGAAATTTTGAACGTAAATCGATCAAGAGGAGTTAATCAGCAGCTGTTCTGATAATCGATTGAAGTTGTTCTATATCCTGATGAGACCTGATGGAAACAATGATCATCAGTTAATACAGCAGAAAGGTTCCATTTACTTTACAAAATGTGGAACTGCTCCTGTAATGATCAGAACTTGGAGGTCATGAGAAACTGCAGAGACCTGGACCTGGACCTGGTTCTGGATCTTGAAGGTCCATAAACTGAAATCAGGCCCCGTGGCTTCGTGTTTTAGAGTTCGAGGATGAAAACACTGTAAATACTCACCTGCTTCTTCGTTAACATCGCTTAACACACCTGTCCTGGTGATGTCATCAGGGTGACCTCCAGCAGGCAGATGTCAGGTTCTGAGCAGGGCGGGTCTTAAAGTGCCAACACGGACTGAAGTGAGCCAGAGAAGCCCACCTGAGGTCACCTGAGGTCACATGACTCCTCCTGCTTCAGTGGATCGTACCATGTTGGTGAATTGTAGGGGAGTGATGGGACAAACCATCAGAGTCAAACTGAAAGTCTTCCACCTGCAGCGACGACAAACAGAACTTAGTGTCAACTTTATTTCAGCGTTTTGTGTATGTGTGTGTGTGCGTACGTGCGTGCGTGCGTGCGTGCTTGTGTGTGTGTATGTGTGTGTGTGTCCCTTCTCTACATGCAGTGTTAAATAATTTCCCATGATTCTCAGCTGTTTAAGCAGAAAAGCAGCAGCAGGGGTTTCAGAAGTGAATCAGAGTATTTTCTGATCAAACACTTCGGTTACATGAGTAGATCATCAGATTCATCAATAAGTTGAAGTATTAAAATGTCTTTTTCATTCTCAGACTTTCAGGAGATCAAGTTTGATTTATCGAGAATAAAATCTCAATGTTGAGAGTTAAAAGTCACATTTCAGAAAAATGCTGTTGATTTATGTTAAAAAGAGTAAAGAGAAAACTAATTAAACAATAATTAATGTTATAGGAAAAATCATTTGACATGTAAAAAGTCACAAAAGTTGGAAAAACTGATTTCAGGAAAGTTTCAAACATTTTCAGACCAAACTGATGTTTTTAGTTTCAGTGTCATAATTTTACAAATGACTAAAACCACAACAACAAAATGTCAGAGTAATTTTACTAATTAAAAAACAAGGAGTCACAATATTAAGAGTAAATTGTGAAATAAATCCAAGTGTTACGACAAAAGTTGTAAAAAAAAAAGAATCAAAATGCTGCAACTTTTTCTCCTAAAACTAAATCTTTATTATTCAAATCGTGATTTTGGGGGTTTAAAATTTAAGACTTTAAAAACAAAGCAAAAAAAAAAGCATTTACTTTATTTATACATAGTTTTTTTTAATGATAATGTGACTCATCAGAAATTTAAACATTTCAATGTAGACTTTTCTCTGTAATATTTAATTTTTGCGCTCACTTTTCCCTCAACATTGACTTTATCTGAAGTTGGTTTAGTTTTATTCTCTTAATGTTGTGACTTTTTGTATTTTAAGATTGATTTTTGTAGATTTCTGACTTTTGTCAGTGTTATTTTCATGATAACGTGACTTATCATGAGTTTAAATTTAGACTTTTCTTTAATAATACTTGAAACTTTTTTGGGTAATTATTGTAATATAATAATTTGTATTATCATTATCTTTCTCATAATGTGACTTTTTTTCTCAACATTGACTTTCTGGATTAATTTCCGCCTAATTCTCATCGTGTTTTGACTTTTTGTTAAAATTAATGCGATCAAACATTCACATTTTTTAAATGAATTAAGACTTTTTCTCTTGTCAAAGTGACTTTTTTGTGATTAATAAACTTTATTCTCACAATATTCTGACTTTTTTCAAATGAAAACTTCCATAACATTTCTTGTTATTCTTATAATGTGAATTTTTTCGTAACATCTAGTTTTTTAAATTAAGACTTTTCTCTTGATGTTTATTTAAAAAGAGTTTTCCATCAACATTTCCACTCATCTGACATATTTTCTCTTCTGTTCTCACGTTGTTGTTGCCTTCTTTATTAAAATGAGGACGTTTTTCTGTACATTTGACAGTTTTATTTTTTTTTTATTTTCTGCTCAGACGTCTCATCACTTCGTCTTCTTCGTTTCTCAGCTGATAAAATGGACGTTTTCTCTCTCAGTGCTGCTGCTTCTTCTTCTCTGCATGTACGACTGCATCCATGATTTTCATTTAGAGATTTAAATCATGTGATTGAGCACTTTTCTCTTGTTTTACTGAAAAAAAAAATGATTCCAGGTTTGAAAAAAACATGTCTGTTTGTCATTTTCCTGCTCAGCTGAAACAGACTGTTTAATGTTGTTTATTCTCTGATGTGGATCTGCTCTTGTTCTTCTTCTACTTCTTCTATTTCTTCTTCTTCTTCTTCTCTCAAACTGTTGTCTTTCTTCTTCTTCTCTGGATCTGCTGCTTCAGTTGCAGTTAAAGATGCATCACGTCTGACGCTTCCTCCTTTTTTGTTTATTTCTAGATCTTCCTACCAGACTCCATTTAAAATCTGATCGATTGTATGTTGTGAAGCTCCTGAGCAGACAACAGGACCTTCATAGCTATTTGCCACCAGACTCCATTTAAAAACCTTCTAATTTTACGTGGTGTCGCTGAGGAGCAGTTGTACTTGTGTCGGAGCATCTGTAAAAACCAGCCGTGGCTCTTGTTGCGCTTGTGCAGGTGATGCATCTTTACCTGCAGAGTTAAATGCCCCCCTCCCCCCCTCCACGCCTCGTCTGTTTGCCTTACAAACTGTTTGCTGTAAATCTCGTCAGTTAGAATCTGTACAAAGCTACTAAAACACTGGGAAATGTGTTACTGGCTGTTTAAGGTGACTTATGTGCTGCAGCGACTGCAGTGACGAATGCGTCCTGCAGCTTTTCTCTGCAGTTGCAACTGATGCTGTGTTTCAGTCCCAGTCTAACAGCATGCTCTGAAATAAACTCATCAGTGACTGTCTCCTCTGTTTGCTCTCTTGTGTATTTATGAACATGTCCTAAACGGTGTACAACTGTGCAGCTGTGATCAGGGTTCAGTGTTTGTAGAATTTTACCTCCTGCTGCTGAATGAACTCACTGTGAAGAGCAATACAGTGAAGCAGCTGTAAAATATAAAAAATGTTCACAGACAGATTTGCTTACAGCTACATTAGTGTTAGAAACGATCACAGTGATTCTACGTATTCATTTTAAATTACTCTTAAGCTTCAGATGTATGAGGTCAAATGTACGAGATTAAAAAGAACTAATTTTGACTTTCCATTAACATGTTCATTTACTAATTGTAATATTTTTGGGAAATATTTTCTGTCAGTCATGTAGATGATTATTGTGTTTTAATTACTTATAAATTATCTCAAATATATATATTTTAGTATAAAATAAAGTAATATTTTGGGGGGTTTACCTGTATTTTTGAATAAATCTGGTAAATTTTCATAATACTGTATGGCCTTTGCACAAATAATAAAATTGATAAAATAACAATAATAATAATAATATATATTTTTTAATGGACAGGTAAATTGAATTTTTTCTATTGTATTTATTGTTAATATTGGATTTTAATCTTATTTTTTGTATAGGGGTGAATGAGGTTAATGTTTGTTTATTTATTTATTGATAATATTGTAGCGTGATAACCTTAATATTTAAACTCATTAGGTAAATGTGTATATTATATTATTTTGTGTGGTTGGAACCAGAATAATTCTATTAGTTAGGTAAATAATTATTGCAGTAGTAGTACACCTTTTGGTTCTGTTTGGCTTCACATCTGTTGTTTTAAATGTTCTGTGTAAATCACAAGGGAGAAACTACAAATAGTTTAATTTCATAAATAACTGTATGAAGTAAAAGTGTAAAAGTATGTTTCATTTATTGGTAGCGTTCATCAGTTATGTCAGAGCCAATAATTTGCATATTCATATCTAAAAAGCAGCGCGCTGCGTTTGCACGTCTGACCAGCAGGCGGCGGACTGTTGTTATTGTTCTTCCTGGTTCAGAGGTCACCAATGAACACGTGATCCCACAGGTATCTCTCTGCGCATGTGCGAACAGTTCCTGCTGCATGTCGACAGAAAACATTCGATTGAACCGAGCTCACGTGTTCGTTCGGCGGCGTTAAATTCGTGTTTTTCTGCGGAGCAACATGGAGGACGTGAACGTTATCAAGCTGCCGGAGACGGAGGACAGAACACCGGCCAAGAAAAGAGCCAGACCGCCGCAGTTCGACCCCGAGAGAGAAGAACAGGACCGGCAGACGAACGTGAAGAGGCTGGCGGTGCTGGGGGAGACGGACGGCTCGGTGAAGCTGCTGGAGGAGCTGGTGTTCGGGGCGGAGGAAGAGCTGCTGGAGAGGCTCGTGGAGGTAACGTTCTCACCAGACCCCGTTCAACAATCTGATAATTTAACGTTCTCTTAGTGATGGACTGAAGAATCTGTGTCCTACAACTGAAGTTCACAGGTTGTCATGATTTGTGGTTACTGATGGCAAATTCGGCTTCTGGCTTTCTGCTGACAACACGTTACCTGAGTGAGAGGACACAGAAAATACTGTTCATCCAAAGGAATTGCCATTATAAAATATTACTAATTTAATCTTCTCCTGCTCATAAACAGCAATGTTTGAGTCTGAAATCAAAGTTTGATGCACTGTAGGAGTTTTTGATCTGTTCTGCTAAATCCGGCTCAGTAATTATCACTAAAAGTGCATTTTGATGCATAATGGCAGTGAAATGTTGCATTATGGAAGTTTCAAAACAAGTAAAGGCTTTTGCAGGGTTTCTGTCTCACTGATAAAAGTTTAAAGTTTTGAATTTGTGCTGAAACACTGAATGTGTTGTTCTGCTCGAAGGATTTCACTGCTTACAAGCTCATACGTGTAACTTGCACACTTTTTAAATGGAGTTTGGTGTTGTTGTCCAGCAGGAGGATGAGGACCAGACTGGAACTCTGCTGCTGCAGGACGAAGACGAAGAGTCCGAGGATGAAGCTCCTCAGCAGCAGCAGCCGGTCAAAAAAGCTGCCTGGGTGGACGAAGACGACGAGCTGGACGAAGAGTGAGTCTGTGGTGAAACACCTGCAGCCTCTGTTACCATGACAACACTAACATCACTTGTGTTTCAGGGTGGACATGAGGCATCGTTACCGTAGAAACCTGATGAGGGGAGAGGCCGAGTCGACCATGTCCAAACAGAAACTACAGCAGAGGATGAGGGAGCAGTGAGTGCACACACCTGAGCACACACCTGAAAATGCTTACCAGAATCCACCGTTGCACTCATGTGCATACGGGTGCAAAACATTGAACTACACACACATACCTGAATACATCTGCACACACATTTTCCTGAGCACATTTACCTGCACACCAAAATACGCCGATACACAACATTGCTTTACATCTTCACACCTGTATACACACACTTTGCATTTATAAAACGCGTGTCCCTGAACATGTTTACCTGCCACACACACCTGAGCACACATTTACCACACTCCCTCCTGTACACACATGTTGTACTGACTGTGGTGCGTTTCAGGTTCCAGAAGGCGATGGGGGGAACACCATCATGGGCAGAGAGTGGTGCCCAGAAGAAAAAGAAGAAGAAGAAGAAGAAAGGTGGAGTCACAACCTCAAACACTTTCCTGTTTGTTTGGTTGAATCTTCTGTCTAAACTGTGTGTTATTGTTTCTGAAGCTGCTGATGAAGAAGATGACGACGATGATGATGAAGACGATGAAGATGACCTGCTGAGGAGGACGGGAAACTTTGTGGCGTCTTCAGAGAGTCTGCCCAGCGGCATCCTGAGGGTCAGTGAGTCCCCTCAGTGCAGCACCTGAGTGTCATGTTCACTGCAGAACATTATATTCTGTCAGCAGAAGATGATGAAGAGTTCATCAGTCAGCTCAGTTAACATAAGAACCAGAACACGAAGATGACAAACATTTTGCACAGCAACGTCCTTTGTTCAGATTTTCATCAACTGTTATTTCTAACCTTGAACTATGTTCTGTGAAAAGATTTTAGCAGAATTTTGAGAATTTCATGTTTTCAGACCTGAGATTTCTTCTGTTTTCACCCTCACCCTATAAAGGCAGCCTTGTAATACCACCAAAACTTGAACAATTTGTCAATTATCAAGGTCCAGTAATTAAAAATGTGTCCTCTGTTGGAGCCATTCAGTCATGACGATCTGCTGGAAACTATTCTGTCCTCAGCATATTTCATGTTTGTGGGAGTTTTATTTGTGGAAATACTGAACCCCGAAAATTCCTTCATAAAATTCTCAGGTCTGAAAACATGACATTTTAAAAATTTTGTCAAAACATTTTACAGAACTTAGTTTTGGGTCTCACATACAGAAATATATAAACGCTAAACAGAATCTGGGATACTGCAGGAACATTTCAGCTGAATTCTGTATCTGTATCTGAGCTGACTGAACCTCCTGCTGGTATGAAGTCGTTTTCCAGGAGAGGTTTTCAGCTTGTGACCAAGATTTTTTAAAAAAACAGCCATATTGATCCTCAAGGGAATTCTTGTTTCAGACGTTGCTCCGAAAAGAAACAAAATTTGATGACATGAGAATAAATACAAGGTTCAGTCGAAAAAAAAAAAAGATATAGAAGATCTGACAAACTCTCCGGAAAACTGCAGAAAAGCAGCGACGAGCCAAAACTTCCACAAAGAATCAGAACCGCTTCAGCTGAGAAACAAACTGTGTGGGGCCAAAGTGATCTCTGAAGTGAGCAAAGTTCTTGCGTTCTGTCCCTCAGATGAAGAAGTGTCTTCATGCTAACAGCGCTCGGCCATCAGAGGACAGACTGACCACCGTCCAGTTCCACCCCTCAGCTCAGGTCGTCATGACCGCCGGCCTCGACCAGTCCGTCTGCCTCTTCCAGGTACCGCCAGCCTCCTCAGACCTCCAGCAGGCTCCTGATTGGTGGAGACGATCGCCTGACTTGAATCTGTTTCTTCTGCAGGTGGACGGAAAGACAAACCCGAAGATCCAGAGCATCCACCTGGAGCGCTTCCCCGTCCACAAGGCTCAGTTCAGCCGCGACGGAGAGGTCGTCATCGCCACGAGTTTCAGGAACAAGATGTTCTACCTGTACGACATGATGGAGGGCCGAGTCACGCCTGTTCACACCGTCAGAGGTCAGAGCTGCTACCAGCCTTTAACCGCTTAAAAAAAACAGAGACTAAGGACAAAGTTTGATGCTGAATAAGAGTTTTAAGGCCTTTATGGGTAATCCAGCTCCTCACAAATTCTCCTCCAGGCATGTTTGCCAGTATTTAAACAAACAAACAAAACTAATTTGATGTTTTCTTTCTCAGAAGTGGTAGAAGTTGTGTCTGAGAACAAAATATTACACTTTGTATCAAATTAAACTGACTTAAAGGTTTGCTTCAGTCTGTTCTCTACCAGACTCCCTTTAAAATACGACTAATTGAATCTTCTCTTGCTCATAAACAACAACGTCTGAGTCTGAAATCAAAGTTTGATGCATAACAAGAGTTACAGAATAGCACTGAATATACAGAATGTTATAATGATGTATAGAACAGTGTGAATAAGCTGGAACAGGCTTGAATCACTCATCAGTCAGATCATTACTGAACCTCCTGCAGTCCTTCAGCTGCTGCAAACACAGCAACACTTTAAACTGGTAATAATTATAGTTATAACAGTCGTGTTAACTTGAAAAAATCCATTTATTCACAACGTTTTGTTGCAAATAATTGGAGTTTTGAACGTTAGACAGTGTGTGGAAGAGAAGTGGAAAGAGAAAATAACCTTAAATTGTTTAACAACAATGTAAAGAAGCTGTTTGCCTTCATTCTTCTTCCCTATGGCTCATTTTTCACTGCAATAAAAAGTCCTGCACCTCCTTGAAAACAGAACAACCACAAAGAAGGAAGAGAGAACTCAGAAATGTCTTCTGTCAGGATGACTCAGTTATAAAATCATTTCCAAAAGTTTCAAGAAGACTCTCAGACTTTCTGACAGTCTGCCTGACTTGCAGAAATCCATTTATTTGCGACGAAAGGATAAATCTTAAAAATAGATCAAACTAATAGATGCTTAACATATAAACCTGCGATAACTGTTGAAATTCTAGTTGGGTTTGTTTTCACATGATCAGCTGTAGGAAGATGCTTCACCATGCTGAATGTTTCTTCAACGATTTGCTCCTCCGTAAACTGTTTTGGAGAATTTTTGTCACGTGACTGTTGGTCGCAGCTGAGAGGAGCTCCTCAGATGGTTGAGCTTGGTCTGCTTGCTGTTGTTCAGGTCTGAATGAAGCCCGGGTGAAGGAGTTCTCAGTGTGTCCTGAAGGAGACGCCCTGCTGCTCACTGGGACTCGTGGATACCTGCACCTGCTCACACTAAAGGTAACTCTCCTTCTTCTTATTCTGCTGCTGCTGCCGCCAGAGGCCTGAAGAACCCAGTTTCTGCTACTCCATCATCTGTCTTTAAGCTTTAATAACCTGGAAAATTTCTCACGTAGTAACAGATCATTTCTGTGGGTCTGTTGTTTTAACAAGAAGAGAAAAAGACCATTAAAACGTTACAAAATGCAGCTTTACATTGTCAGAATTAGGTCTTGTTGCACTGCTGTTAAAAAAAACTGTGTAGCTGAACCTTGTAGTCTGTGAAGATTCTCAGTCATCCAGGTCATGCTTCTTCTCGTAGATTAATCGTAACAACTGGACTTGCTTGAGTTCCTTGAAGACGTTCCACCTCTCATCCAAGAGGCTTCATCAGTTCTGACTGACTAGTTGGGAGTTCCAGATACTTTTATCCTTAAGGAGCCATTAACACCTGAGTTTCTGTTTCAGTTAAGGGTTTGTTGCTCCTTCCCCTCGACATGACAGATGGCTTGAGAGAGGGGTGAAAGAAGCCATCTATGTCAAACTGGAAAGACCATCCCTCAACAGAGGTGGAGGTCTGAGGCATCACCTCTCACCTGTTTACAATCCAGTCCTAAGATCTCTCCCCAGGAAGATGAAACCACATTCACACCTAGCCACAAAAGATCTTTATGAAGCCCTTTGGGGGGAGCACTAAGGACTCGCATAACGAGGGGGAGGAGTAACTACCCCCAATTGAAACCGAAACTCAGATGTTAATGACCCCTTAAGGATAAAAGTATCTGGAACTCCCAACTAGTCAGTCAGACCTGATGAAGCCTCTGAACTTTGTTCATTTAAAATAACAACTTCCACTGGGAAAATGTGTATTTTTAATATGTTTTACGCCACATAGTGTTTTTAGATGTGACTGAATCAGAAAAACCTAAAACGTGTCATATTTTAAATAAATCTCAAAATCGATCAGTTTTGTGTTTATATGATTAGAAAAATCAGTTGGAATGAATGAAGCGTGAGCTACAATGATGATGTGATAAGAAAGCAGAAAGTTAAAGAACAAAAATCAAAGTTTTGAGCTGCTTTTCAGTGTGAAGGACGACTTGAAAAAGACTTTAGGAAGGTAAAATCTGACAATTAAATCTTGAAACAAACTGTGTATGTTCAGACGAAGGAGGTGGTTCGCAGTGTGAAGATCAACGGTGACGTCAGCGGCGTCGCACTTTCTCCTGACGGCAGCAAAATCTTCGCAAACTCAGGTGAGAGCAGGAGAGAACAAATGTACAGGTAAAAGTCCTGCATTCAAATGTTTACTGATGTAAAAGTATGAAAGTATCAGCATCAAAATAATGCAGCACATTGTGTATTATGCTGCAACTACAAAAAGTATTCACCCACCTTTGGAAGATTTTTCCTTTTGATTGCTTTTCAACGTTAAATCATGGATCCAGAACTCTGAACAGAAGCTTCTTCAGAGGAGGTTGTAGAATGTAACGCTATGATTATAGCTGTAGCATCAGTTACCGTGGTGATGTAGCTCTGTGGGATGAGTTGCCATGGTGATGTAACTGCAGCATCAGTTGCCGTGGTGATGTAGCAGGTTAAAACAGAACCTCCTTCATCACATTGAAAACTCTTCTGTGTGTGTGTCTGTGTGTGCGTGCAGAGGAGGGGGAGGTGTATGTGTTTGATTTGCGCAGCAGTCGGTGTGTCAACAAGTTCTCAGATGACGGCTGTGTGAGGGCGTCGTCTATCGCTGCATCTCGTAACGGACAGTACCTGGCTTGTGGGTAAGACACACCCACGTGACCATCCCGCTCTCTGATTGGCTGACAGCTGCCTGTCTTGTTTATCTTATTTGTTTGGTTTGTTCAGCATTGACTTCCTGTCTGTGTGTCAGCTCTCAGTCAGGTGTGGTCAACATCTACTCCCAGGAGGCGTGTCTTAACTCAGCCAATCCGAAGCCCCTGAAAGCCGTAATGAACCTGCTGACCTCAGCGACCGCCCTCGCCTTCAACCCTTCATCTGAGATCCTCGCTATCGCCTCCAGGGCCGAGGACGAAGCTGCACGGCTGGTGAGACAGCAGTGATGACGTTGATGATGATGATGATAGCGATGATGAAGAGCACTAATCCTCACCTGTCTCCTCAGGTACACCTGCCCAGCCTCACCGTCTTCTCCAATTTCCCCGTCGCTAAGAGGAAGATCGTCTACCGAACCAGCTGCCTAGACTTCTCCCCAAACAGCGGCTTCTTCTCATTGGCTAACAACAAAGGCCAAGCCCCCCTGTTCAGGTGAGACAGCCAATCACTGCCTGTGTTTATCCTAAGGCTAAACCATTAGCATTTAGCTCCATTATCCATCATCAAATGTGTTACATTAGCAACTGTTAGCACGATACAACTATACACAAAACTACTACAATGAGGCACAAAACGACCACAACGGTACACAAACTGACTACAAAGGGACACAAAAGTTGCAGGTACTGATGATGTGGTTGTTTTGTCCTCGTGTATCTGAATCTGTCTGCGGAACAAATACAAGTTTGTATCGATGTAGTGATGTGTGATGCAACAGACACACAGTGACCTTGTATCATGTTGTGTTTTTGTGCAGGTTGCTGCATTACAAAGACTTCTGAGGAGCAGCTGTGGAGGAGCTTTGTGTAAATACTGTGATGAGGAGTTAAAACAGTGAAAGTTTGAATGGAGTCTGGCTCAGAGCCGAACACACCGAAGATCCTCAGAACAAACTCACATGTTGACTTTTATTGTTTGTATGATCTCATAAAAGAATGAAACTGAATTATGTGTTTTTTTTCTGTTTGTACTCAAATAGTAACTTCAAACATTTCAGATTTTTTAAAGTAAAGTGTCTTAAGCTGATTTAACTCTCCTGCTGTCTCATTTAACCTAAAAATCAAACATGGGACTGATCTCAATCACAAGTTTCACTCAGTTTCATATTTGACTTGAAAACTGCCTGTAAGGATTGGATTTTAACATAGCTGTCATCCGTTGAACTTTATTTTTATTTATTTGTTTTCTTTTATTTTTTGAGGAGCACAGTTTTCTTTTGCTCCTAAACAATGTAATTGTTCATATTTATTCATTCATGTTCTCAGACAGGCAGCAACAACATCAGGACAGGTTGAAACCAGTGAAGTCAAACGTCAAAACAAAATTAAAAACATCATTTGGATGTTTTACCTTCGTTTCACCAGCAGCTTGTTTTTGTCACTGATGAGCCTCCGCACAGGTGAACACAGGTGTGTCTTGAAGCCACAGCAGTTACACAACTCACAGGCTGAACCAGCCAATCAGGTGGCAGGAATTCAAACCGCCAAACTGGATCCAACACACACACACACAGAGCAGCAGGAATGTCCTCTGTCCGGTCGGTCCATCTGTCAGGTTGAAGCAAGACAAACATTCTTTCCTCCCAGTGATCAGCTTCAACCGTCATCATCATCTGCGTGGACCTGCAGCAGGTCGGAGGTCGTCCACTCTGAGGACACGTTCACTGAACCTCGTTGAAAATTAAGCTTCTCAGAGTTCATCGCTGTTAACATTTTATTCTTCATTATAACGTTTAGATTCTTCTTGTATTTATGTGTTTTTCATGTGAAGATTTATTTATGGGATATTATTTCACGTCCCGGTGAGGACACCTGGGATCTGGGTCCTCCAGCTTCCTCCCACACAGTCCAAAAACATGTTGAGGTTAATTGGTGATTCTAAATTGTCTGTAGGTGTAAATGTGAGTGTGCTTGGTTGTCTGTCTCTAAGTGTAGCCCTGTGATAGACTGGTGACCTGTCCAGGGTGTCTCCTGCCTTCACCCTGAGCCAGCTGGGATTTAGCTGACTTAGCTGATTTATTCTCCACATACATACATAATGTTTTATTCTTGCATAAAACATTCCAATTTAAATTTGTACAATTTATATCATATTTTACATTTTTAAAAAAAAAAAAAAACCTTTATTTTAATATTATTTTAGTTTTCACTGCAGTTTATCATTAAAATTTTTATTTAATTTTACATTTATTTTAGAGGTCACATGTCTTTATGTGTTTTCATATATGCATACGTGTGTGTTATAGCGATGAACATAAAATTTAATAGAAATTCCAATAAAAAGTTAGGATAACTAAAACTAAAATAAATGGTTTAATATAATATTTTTTTTTAATTACACTAATTTCTTAAATTTTGTCTTCATGTATTTTTTGTGTTGTTTTTATATTCATTTTAATCATATTTTTTCTATTTGAATTTATTTCATACATATTTAGATTTCCTATTGTGTAAAAGTTTAATGTTTTATTTTGTTTATTGTTTATTTTCCTTGATTTTTATTGAGTATCTGAGGTTTCTTAGGTTTGAAGAAAAAACTAAACACAAAAATTAAACATGCATTTAAAAGATTTTAGTTTTTTAACCACAATAAATAAATAATTTCTGTTGATTAAAGTCACATTTCTGTCTTTCATTCTTTTTTTAAAAACATTTTTTTTTTATTTTGGAACAGCAGTTTGTATTACAGAGCATAGCATACACATAACAAAAGCAGTTTTAAACCCACTACCATCCACATATTTTATAAGTAAAGATAAATTTCTAAGCAAATATGGGAACATTTTATTAACAGTACTTTTAAAATCCGGCAGTTTTTAGTCAAAGTCTAAATGAGAGATGAAACATGACCATAAAGGGAAAATTAATTTCTGATTTTCTGACCAGATTCACAGTTTACATGTTTAAACTGAGGTTAAAAGTGATTTGCAGCAGCAGGATCACAAACTTCTCCACCTTCAAACTCACCTGACAGCTTTGGGCACCTGTCGGCTCCGCCCACTGATGACATTACGGCTGGACAGGAACCTGAGTTTCAGGATTTGTGACAGAAACAGGTCGACGACTCACACTGAGGAAGGTAAGAAACTGCTGCAGCTTTTTGCTTCATGTCAAAGATTTTACTTTGATTGCTGATTTTAAATTGATTTCACACAAAGTCTTGGGTCTGAATCTGATTTTACACCATGAAGGCAGAAATCAGCTGTTTTTGATCTGATCAAACCAGACGCCTGCTTCACAAACTGAGCTGAAGGTCTCAGGGTGGAAGTTTAGAGGATTTCAGTTTGATGTGACGGTTACTGTTCATGAATGTTGTCTGCTTTTAATATTTAATGGATAAAATCTACATGCAATAACCCAGAATGACAGACAAGTTTTAAAATGACAAACTGAAGTCACCTTTAATCGAAGTGTTCAGACTCTTTACTGTGACTCCAAACTGAGATCAGCTGCTACAGATTGATCACTGACTGAGTCCACCTGAGACGAACCGTCCTGATTGGACGGAGACAGACACACCTGTGAATCCACAGTTTAGTCTGCAGGTGAAAACTCAGATCAAACTGAGAGATGCCTGAAAACTAGAACAGGAAGCAGAAAGAGGAACATCTGTCCTTAGTGATGCATCAGCTGGATGAATAAAACACACAGTCAGACTGTGTTTAACGCTCTGAACTCCAGGCAGTCGTTTCTGTGTGTTTTTTCCTCACTGTGGCTTATTTTTCACTGCAACATAAAGTCCTGCATCTCAGTGGAAACAGAACAACCATGAAGGAGGAGAGAGAACTCAGAAATGTCTGCTGCCACTATGACACAGTTAGAATGACAGAAATCATTTGAAAGGTTTACTTTCCTTTATTTAATTCAGAAAATAGAAAAACCGAGAATCAACATGTCCAACATGTTTCCAAGTGTCCAAACTCTGAGACAACTTGGTCTTGTTATTGTAGTTTTGTGTCTCGTTTTACTTATTTTGTGTCTTACTTGGTCTTTTTATGTCTCTTTGTGGTCATTTCATGGTTCTTTTGGACTTTTTGTTCCTTTGTGATCAGCTTCTGTCTTGGTTGTGTCGTTCTGTGTCTTTTTTGGAGGAGGTTGTTCTGTTTCTGTTGATTTGTGTCTTGTTTTTTTTCCTTTTTTAGGTCTAGTTTTTGTTGTTTTCTGTCTTATTTTTGTAATTTTTAAAAAATCTCCTTTTGGGATTTTGTGCCCCGTTTTCTTTGTTTTGTGCATTTTGTCAAAACATTTTATGGCTATGTAACTATTTCTGTTATTACAACCGCTACAGGCTGAGAGCAGTTTTGTCTCCTTTCTGCTGTTTTGTGTCTCGTTTTGGTTGTTTTGTGATTCTTTGGAAAAGTTTTGTCTCTTTGTGGTCATTTTGTGTCTCCTTTTTTTTTCTCTTCATCATTATCTTTGTCTTGTCATTTCTTGTTTTGTTGCTCTTATTTTGTTCATTTCGTGTCTCATTTTTCCTCCTTTGTGTTGTCTTGTCTCCTCATACTATGGGTACTTCACTATTTCCATGTTTACAGCCTCTACAAACCTTTTCTCTCCTCTGCACAACAGCTGTAGAAAGATGCTTCACAATGCTGAATGAAAGATTCTAAACTGAAGCCCATCAGCTGTGCTGCATGGAAGTGGCAGCATCATGCTGGTCAGAAATGACTGAAGGCTGAGAGGAGATAAACTTGAGTAAAACCAGATGTGCAGAGTCTGAAACAAGCAGAGTGAAAACTGCTGCCAAAGAATGCTCCACAAAGTCCTGAATTAAGAGTCTGAATACTTTCCGAAGAGATATGTTTGTGATTTTTTTAACAAACAACAAAAACAGTAATTTTTTTATCAATTTAAAGTGAAATCTGCAGCACTGTAAGTTAAAGGTCTTCATGCTTTCTGAATCTATTCATAATATAATTTTTATAATAATATGTATCAAACTTTTAACTCTTCACCTCATAATTTGCTCCTAAAACACAATTTTGACTTTTTGTGTTAATTCTGACTTAATATCTCACAGTTTTGCCAATCCAAGACAATAATCCCAGATGAGGTTTTTCATTTTGACCAACTGTTGTATACTTTTTATTTATATCTATTTTTATTTTGTTAACCAAATGGTGAGTTTTAGCTGTTGGAAGACACATAATAACTCAGAGTTTTTACTTAAGAAGCATAAATTTGACTCAGATTTAGAATCTAAATTTATAGTACGAATAAATGAAACTTGATTTTATGGATGTAACACCAAACGACAATGTGTCATCACTGGGCTCCACGTAGTGAGATCTTCCACTACACTGCACAATTCTGTCTCAACTGAACTGAACAGTGATGCAAACAAATCCATAATAAACCAGACTCTGTAGATCCTCATTTAATGGGGGAACAAAGATCCCTGCAGGTCCAAAGGTTCCTGGGAAGTTGCCTCCTGGTTGATTCAGCTTTGGACAGATGAGATGAAGGCTCATTTGTGCTATATGCTAACTAAAGCTAACAGTATTAGTGCATTTTATACAGTCACCGTGGTGACATCAGACCACTGAATTAGATAAATTGTGATTTCATGTTAGTCTCCTGTTAGCCTTCAACTGACCTCCTGTTAGTCTTGTGTTAGCTTTCTGTTTGCCGCCTTTTAGTCCCGTGTTAGCCTCCTTTAGCTTTCTGCTAGCCTCCTTTTAGCCTTGTTCGCATCCAGATAGCCTCACGTTAATTTTCTGTTAACTTCCATTTCGTCTCCTGTTAGCATAGTGTTTGCCTCCAGTTAACCCCCTATTAGCCTAAAATTGACCTCCTGTAAAACTTATGTTAGCTTTCTGTCAGCCTCCTTTTAGCCTCATTTTAGCTTCCATACAGCCTCCAGTCAACCTCGACTTAGCCTCCTGTTGATAATCTGTTAGCCTGGGTTAGCTTTCTGTGAGCCTCCTTTCAGCTTCATGTTAGCTCCTGTTAGCCTCCTTTCAGCCTCCTATTTGTTTCTGTAAGCCACATAGCCTCATATTAGCTTGCTCTGAGGCTACGTTTAGCCTAATGTTAGCCTCCGGTTAGCCACATGTTATTCTCCAGTCAGCCTCCAGTTTGCCTCATGTTAGCTTCCTGTTAGCATCCAGTTAATCTCCTGTTAGAATGGGCTCACTATCCTGCTGCAGAATGATTTTTTCTTCAGAAAGATGCACAGCAGAGGCCTGGAAATGTCTTTGATTCATGAAGTGCTGCTTCTCTTTGATATCATGTTGGTGTCCAAACCATCCAGACCTGAATCTTGCCAGCAGCTTGTGGTATTACTCTCACCCTCTTTACAAACTTGCTTGACTTTTAGTTTTGCTTTTGTTCTTGTTTTTCTTTGGATGGTTCTTGTGCTGGGATATTGCTCTTCTTCCAGCTTCTGCAGACTGGGAGTCATCTTGTCAGCCAGTATTTTGGTTTATTCACAGACATTTTTCTATAAATGTCATCTCCCCAACACTTTTTGCACTCATGAAGCCCCATTTCATCATCCTTCCATCTCCATGCGTCACTGTTAGGACTTTACATTCACTGTGGTGGTCAGACTCCACCTGAGCACAACAGATTGTTTTTAGTATCATCTGACCAAAGACTGTTCTCCCAACATTCATCAGGCTTTTTTTTATGGTCTTTAGCAAACTTTCATCTGGAAGTTTTGTTCTGAGAGCAACAAGGTTGTTTCTTGTCCTCCATCCATAGAAGTTGATGTTCTGAGGTGTCCTTCACACTGGCTGAGCTTCACAGAAACTCCGGTTTCCATTGATAACCACTGTGCCTAGTCTGAAGGAGCAGCCGTCTGTTTCTCACGGCTCGATTGTGAAAGTAGTTCACTGTCTGTAGAGTCATTTTAGGAGGACGACCACTGCAGCTCTGATTAGTGGTACCATTGCTCCTTCTGTACCTCCAGATTACTGCTGACACTGTGTTTCACTGATTTTTAGTTGCTCACTGATCTTCCTGGATCATTTTCCATCTTTGTGAAGTCTCACAGTCAGAGTTTTCAGTTCCTCTGTTCAGTTCTTCTCCATGTGGAGCCATGATGCAGACATGCAGATAGACACAGTCCATAGGCCCAAAACTAAGACCTCATTTTAGAACCATGTTCATGCAGTGAGACTGATTGGAAGTCACAGGTGGACTGAGTTTAGTTTCAGTGATCAGACTGATTCACTTTTGGTTCTTTGAGTTTCTACTTTGAGGCCTGAATTTTCAATATTGTCCTGATGAAGAATTAGTTTCTGTTCATCAGAGGAATTAGTCTGACAGGGCAGATTTGTCCGCTCAGACATTTGATAGCAGCAGCAGCAGCAGCAGCAGAACAGTCAGTGAATCAGCAGTTTATCTCTCCATCAGTTCTCGTGTTTCCAGTTACGCTGCTCAGTTTATTTAAATAAACATGTCGACGTGTGAAGAGCTGTTGGGCGTTTTCCTCCGTTCAGTCTGCATCCACTGCAACACTTTCTCAACCCTGAACTCACCAAAACTAACTTTCTTTTAGCATAAATGATCAGATCAACTATATTAACTGACTTCTGTTTGTTGCACCGACTTCATTCTTCACATTCTTAAAATCAGAAACGACTTCAACAGTAGTATTACTATTACGTTCACAGAAATGTTCCATGAATGAACTGTTTCACAATCTCATCCTCATGGTTCTGAGTTAGGAAGTCGACATAGTGAAACAGAAAATCTAGATTTTGAGACAAGTGAAGGTTGTGATGAAGTACACTGAGGTTGTGTATTTATAGAAACGTATCACCTGACGTACAGGTGATGTGGCTCCGCCCCCTTCACTCCCACTCTGTCCACCTGTTCGTCCTCCTTCACTGACTCATCTGCTGCTGGTTCTGTGTCGGAGTTCATGCGTTTTTCAGGGAGGAATGTGGTTTGACCTGGTTGCCTTCATCCTGATGTGACTGAAGCAGGATTCAGAGGTTTTTATGAGCAACTGAAATATCTGTTCAAACTCTGTGACGTTAGAAAAACGGTAAAAACAAAACTGCTTTCATTTACTTAATGTCTGACTGCTACAGGTTTTGTTCAGACTTTCCATCCTTTTCAAATTCATTGTTATTTACTGTTATTTTACAGCTTTTCCTGTTTTGCCAAGAGAACTTATTGGCTGTAAAATTCCACAATTCTTTGACAGTATTTAAATCAGCAAAAAACACTTATTTTACAGATGTGTGCTGCTATTTAAATAGAAAGCTATGTATATTAAGGATACATTTTTAAACCATATTTTAACAGATTTTTATTTATTTATTGTTAAAATCCAGATAACTAGTAAAGAAAAAAGTGTCAATTTACATTTGTGTTAACGATAAAACATCAGGGCAAAACTGGAAACTATGTCCACATCTGTCACCTTTATTTATAGAAAGAGTCGTGTGACCATACAATCAGATGCAGGGAGAATTCCACTGCACAAGGATGTTCTCACAGACATCCATCACAAGGAACCTCCAGAAGCCCACTTAGAAACAGAGAAGACGACAGTTAAGCACTCCGTTGAGAATCTGACAGTTGTCTGAACATTAGTGATTCTCTGCAGACTGAAGCTGTTCTGCTGCTTTAACTAAACACAGTGTGAACAAACAGAGGCTGAAATCTACAGGAATCACGTGGTAACTCACAGAAACGTCCTATTTCTTCTGAAGGTGTCCATCTGTTTCTCGAACACACAGTTAAATTGGCGTATAAGCTCCTATTCCTTACATGCATGTACAAGATGGACTGTGAAAACATGTTTGTAAATCCACACAGGAACAAGAGGAAAATAGAGTCCATAACTCCACAGAGAGCCTGTCTCATTTTAGTTTCCTTCAGTGTCAGTATCCAGTGATGTTGGTCTGTACATTAGGGATTCATTGCAGACAGCAGCTGCTCACACACACGTCTGCTGCTTTCACATTGTCTAGATTTTATCTGAGGGTTTGACTTTTTTGCTGAAAGGTTGCATCCTTCAGGACAGAGGAAATATTTGCAGAAAAGCTTCTCTTTCAGTTATTCTTGTGACTAATCGTAGCAACTGGACTTGCTTGAGTTCCTTGAAGACGTTCCACCTCTCACCCAAGAGGCTTCATCAGTTCTGACTGACTAGTTGGGAGTTCCAGATACTGATATCCTTGAGGAGCCATTAACACCTGAGTTTGGGTTTCAACTGGGAGTTTGTTGCCCCTCTTTCAGTTTGTTTTAAAGGTTTTGGTGAATCCTGGGACACAGAAGCTCAACAAAATCTCCAGCTGGTTTCAGACTTGTGTTTGTGACGTGAGAGTTGACGGACTGTTGTGATGATTCACTGCTACATAGTTCTGGTTACTGAAACAGCTCCAGGGGCTTCAGGGTCCTCGGCTCTACTGTGTGAAGTGACTCACGGTTCTTGTTGGAAAGTCAAAGGGCAAAAGGAGACGCAATAACCACGAAGACATGTCAAATTAACACAAATACGAGGTGTGTCAGAAAAGTTCCAGGACTGGTGTCACAAAAGACACATTTCAAGAGTTTTCCCCTTCAGTCGATCAACCAGCACGTCTACAAAGAGATCCTGTTTGCTTCATTCAGTACATGAGAAGATGCGAGAGTTGTGGCAGGACGAGTTGTGGCTGCTTCACCATGACAACACGACTGCTCACAACGCCCTGAGCATCCCACAGTTCCTGGCTGAGAAGAACATCTCTGTGCTGGAGCAACCTCCCTCCTCACCCCACCTGGCTCTGTGGGATTTTTTTCCTCTTCCCCAAGCTCAAGGGGTCATCAACGGGACCCGTTTAAAAGACGTGGACGACATCAAGATGACTGTTACGACGGAGCTGTGGAGAATCCTGAAGAATCCTTCCAGGAGTGCATGGCGGCGTGGCAGAGAAGGCCGAGGAAGGGTGTTAGACTCCAGGGGGATTACTTCGAAGGGGAAAACTAGTAGTTGTAGTTTGTTTTTTTTAAGCCTACAAGATTTTAACAGGAGCTGAAGTTGAGTTTGCTGAGTTGAGTCTGAGATTATTAAATACAGTCTGTTGTGTTTTGTCTCATCTCTGGTGAGGAACAATGAAGTGACTGAATGCGTCACTTTAACAGATCAATGGAGCAGAAATGTTCCACGTCACCTATATCTCAGTAACGTTCTCTCCTGTCTGTCCTGCAGAATGACGATGGCAGAGGCTGCAGGTCCGGAGCTGTTCTCAGAGCAGGAGTTAACTTGTTCCATCTGCCTGGACCTGTTCAATGATCCCGTGTCCACACCATGTGGCCACAACTTCTGTCAGGTACTTTTCTCCACACCTGAGGCAGTCATGAACTAAAGGCTGTGTTAACACCATTTGTAAATGAATTTGCTATCATTGAACACATCATTTTTTGTTACAAAATCTACACTTTGGTTCTTTTGTGGATTTATTAAAGGTCTTCTGGAAATATGACAAAATCTGGCTTGTCAAAAATGTACAAACAGCTTGAATTATCAGATTTGGTGATGTAGAAAGCTGTGTTTAAAAAATGTTCTTAGTTTCATGGCCTCTTAACTTCTCCTGAGTTATTACAGTTGACTACAGCTGCTGACTCCTCTGAGCCCATTTAAATTGGACCCATTTGATCCACTCATGAGACTCGACCACAAACACTAGAGTGTGAAAGTCTGAGGAGCTCAGCAAAGATCTGAAACAGCAAATCATTTTTATTTATTCTTTTAAAAAAAAATCTTTTGGCTTTTGCCTTTATGCATCAGAGCAGTGGAGAGAGACAGGAAAGGGGGGAGAAGAATGGGGAAAGACCTGCAGCAAATGGCCGTGGTCGGGAGTCAATCCCACGACCGCTGAATCGGAGGACTATAGCCTGTTTGTGGGTCGCCATCTTATCTGGTTGAGCCACTGGGGCTCCCCTGAAACAACAAATCATTGACTTGAGCAATTCAGGAGAGTCACGTGGACCCATTTCAAAGCAGCTACAGGTCACAAAATCATCTGTGAAAAAAATAGTTTGTCAGTATAAAGTGCATGGCACAGTTATGTCACTGTTACGATCAGGAAGAAAACACAAACCATCACCTGCTGCTGAAAGACAGTTGGTCAGGATGGTCAAGAGTCAACCAAGAATCACCAAAAATCAGGTCTGCAATGAATGAGAAGCTGCTGGAACACAGCTGTCAGTGTCCACAGTGTTTTACATCAACATGAGATGAGAGGCTGCATGAAGACAGAAGTTCTTACTCCAGAGGCAGAACCTTAAAGCTTGAGTGAAGTTTGCAGCTGATCACAAGAACAAAGAAAAGACCTTCTGGAGGAAAGTTCTGTTGTCAGATGAAACAAAAACTGAGCTGTTTGGCCACAATGAGGAATATGGAATAGGAATATGTTTGAACTCGAGAGGGTGAGGCCTCTAACCCCAAGAACACCAAACCTACCATCAAGCATGGTGGTGGCAGTATTATGCTCTGGGGCTGTTTTGCTGCCAGTGGAACTGGAGCTTTACACAAAGTAAGTGAAATAATAAAGAAAGAGGAGTACCTCCACATTCTTCAGGAGGACCTTAAAACATCATCCAGAAGGTTGGATCTTGGACACATTCGGGTTCCAACAAGACAGTGACCTCAAACACACATCAAAAGTGGTAGAGACATGGTTCAATCAGGCTAGAATGAAGGTTTTAGACTGGTCTGCCCAAAGTCCTGACTTAAACCCCATCCAGAACCTGTGGACTGTGATGATACATGATTGTTTTTTGTGACAAAGACTGACGTGTTTCAATGATTCCATCATAGAAATTCAATGAAAGGAGTCATTGGAAACTAAAGACTGACATGCTATATATCTTTACATTTGGATGGAAACTTTAGTTTACAGCTGTATATCCTCCACACCGGAGGCCCTCAACTGTAGCTGACCTGCTGTTGTGTCTCTGCAGGCTTGTATCGGTGGTTACTGGGCCTCTAGTCCGGTCTGCACATGTCCTCTGTGCAAGCGTCAGTTCGATGAGCGTCCACAGCTGAGCATCAACAAAGTCTTCGCTCTCATCGCAGATAAATACAAACTTGCTCGTTATGGCGCCGCAGGTTTACCACCACCACCACTCGGTAACGGGACGCCAGGTTCCATGGCAATGTTTGCAGACACTGGGAGCACTAACCCGTTTGTGTCGGTGGCGGCAGCTGGTGAGGAGGTGGTGTGGTGTGATGTGTGCACAGGTGTTAAACAGCCAGCCGTCAGCTCCTGCCTCACCTGCACCGCCTCATACTGCACTGAGCATGTGCAGCCGCATCACACCACACCGTTCTACGCCAAACACCCCCTGATGGACCCCCA
Organism: Stegastes partitus; assembly: GCF_000690725.1. Classification (NCBI taxonomy): domain Eukaryota; kingdom Metazoa; phylum Chordata; class Actinopteri; family Pomacentridae; genus Stegastes; species Stegastes partitus. Next base: position 334,997 of record NW_007578239.1, read on the forward strand.
GGAGGCCCTGAGGGGCCGCACCTGCTCCATGCACCGCCGCCTGCTGGAGGTGAGCAGAATTACATTATTACTATGATTATTATGACTAATGTTATATTATTGTTGTTCTTGTTTGTTTTAATATTTTAAAAAAAAGACAGAAAAATAGTCATTATTGCACATATTTAATTAAATATATCAATAAAGTAATTATTAAGTTAAAATACATTTTAAAAAGTATGTAATTCTTGGGAAATTGAAATTACTAATTGTAATAAATAATTCTATTACTACTATTATAAATAATAAGCAAACATTTTTATTTTTAGAGTTCAGATCAATCAATACTTTTTGGTGTACTACAGAATATGATGTAGTTTTAGAATAATTTTATTTGTATTTTTAATTAATAATTATTTAAAAATATTTTATAATATATCTGATAATGATTAGTTTTTTAAAACTTATTTTAATATATGTAAACAAAAAATATAGTTAATAAAAAAAACAATTTGACATTTTAATTTCAAGTGTTTCAATCAATCAAAATTTTTCAATTTCTTTGAAAATATAATGTTTTATAATGGATATATTTTGTGTTATTTAACGTACAAAATATTCTTCATATATTTCTAGTAAATATCTGATAAAAAGAACTGTAATACAACCACAATAACATGTAACTGCATTAAACATTAAACCAGTAAAGGTAAAAAAAGAATGATCATGATGGTGTGACTGTTACCTTGTCAGCCTGCTAGCATGATGTGAAAGTACACCAACTTCAAACTAACTAAACGTCTCCTCCTGATGCGTTCACATGTCCAGGTGTACTGCAGGACATGTCAGCGCTGCATCTGTGCCATCTGTGTCCTGGAGGAACATCGTACGCACAAAACTGTCTCGGTCCAAACCGAGAGACTTGGCAAACAGGTAGAAAGAGAACAGGATCCAGTTTTGGTCTGGTTCTGATGGAACGTTTGTGTTCAAGCTGCTGTGTGCCTGCGTGTTCAGAAACAGGTGGCGAGAACAGAACAGGAGATCCTGAACCGGATCAAAGAGAAGGAGATCCGAGTGACTGAGCTGAAGAGGAAACTGGAGGGAGTCCAGGTCAGACATCTTTTGTCACTGTAACACAATATGATTACAAAGAGATACAAACAACCACAATAAGAAAGTGTATGTATGTGTGCGTTGTTGTTCTGCAGCTGTTTTTACATTTCGACCTGATCAGTTGTGTTTGTGCCGCAGAACTACGCAGACAGAGAGCGTGGTGAGGTTGAACACCTGCTGGACGAAGTCTCCGCCTCCCTGGACAGGATTCGGTCTCAGGTGGTGGGCGGGATCCAGAACCAGCTGGACGCCGTGATGTCAAAGGGGGAGGGGCTGGTGAACCGTCTGGAGGCGGAGCTTGAACAGCTGACGGACAGGAGGGCCACGCTGGAGGTGCAGGCCATCAGTCAAGATCACATCGGGTTCCTGCAGGTAAGAACTAAGCACCTGTTGGTTCTAATGTCAGGAACCTGCAGAGTAACACCTGTAACGACACCTTAAAGTACACCTCTAACACCTGTAACAACACCCGTAGTAACATCTCTAACAGCACCTATACCAAAACCTATAACACCTGCAATAATGCCTGAAACAATACCTGTCATAGCACCTGTAACAACACCTCAAACACCTGTAGTAACACCTGTAACAGCACCTGTAGCAAAATTTGTGACAGCCCCTGTAACACCTGTAGCAACAACACCTGTAGTCACAACACCTGTAGTAACACCTATCCTCCTCCTGCTGTTCTTCTCCTGTTTTCCCTCTGTTCTCTTCCTGTTCTCTTCCTGTTCTCAGAGTTTTGAGGAGGCCACAGCTCCTCTGTCCGATGAGCAGCAGGAGGAGGTGGACGAGCAGTCAGAGTTCCAGCTTCACTTCCATCTGGGAGACGTAAAGAGCAGTTTGTCCGAAGTCAAAGACAAGATGGACGACATCCGCATGGGGGAGGTTCGCTCCCGGGGCTCCAGAGGCTCTTGTAGGTCCAGATGTTACCTTCAAGATGTGTCTGCAGTGTGCAGATGTTAGATTAGAGATATGTCTGTAGTTTAAAGATCTAAATTTACAGGTGTTAGTTTACGGATGTTAAGTTGTAGATGTTAGATTACAGATGTTAGGTTACAGATGTGTCTGTAGTTTTCAGATGTTGGTTTCCAGATGTTTCCTCAAAGTGTGAACCATCTGTGTGTCGCCTATGTTGTAGTTTCGTCAGGTGACCTGATGGCGGCAGAGAGCATGCTCAGTCTGAGAGGAAGCTCAGCCAGTCTGAGGAAGAGTCAGTGGTCTCTGAAAGGTGAGTCTGAGTTTAACATGTGCAGCAGGAATCTGAGACCCTGAGGATGAACGTCAGTCTGACTGTGTCTGTGGTTGTGTTGATGCTCCTACAGTAGCTGTGATCAAGCAGACCGACAGCACTGTGAGAACTTCATCCCATTAAACAAAGCAACATTCAGCAATTTTAATGTTCAGTTAAGGCTCAACAAAAAATCAAGATGCAGATTTTAACAAACAGTTTCTGTGATAAAGTTACAGGGATTGTTTCCCCTCAGAAACATTCATCAGAGTACATTATTATTCTTGAATCAACCTCTGCTGAGGCTGACAGAAGCTCAGCTGTGCAGGTGTTTGCGAAGTTAAAGATGCAGGTATCTGAGTTTCTTCTGCAGGACTGTGACAGTTACTAACTGTGGCTTCATGTCTCCCCTCAGATCTGAAGAAGCACAAACAGGTGTCAGGTACGTTCCTGTCTGACACTTCAAACTGGAGCTTTATAGTCAAACTTCTCTTTAAGGAGGATTCAGACCATTTCATGCAGTAAAAATACTCCTCTGACCAATATATAACCTTAAAATACTTATAAATATACAATAATTCAATTATTCTATATGCATTCATGTGTAAACAGATTTTTTTTTTTACTTGAGTGAATGTACTCTGTGTCTCATCTGAACATGTTTGTAATAATAAAACGTTATCATGACGCTTGTTGTGTTGCAGGACACAAGAAGGCTCGAGTCTACATGGGTGAGCTTTAACTCTCATCATTTTGTTTTAATTTGTTGTTTTTTGTTATGCAGCATAATTGGATTGGAGCAAATAATCATATATATATATATATATATGTATGTCATTCTCACTGTGTCCTACTGACAAAAGACATTTCTGACACTCTGTGGTTCTGGTTGACGCTTTGGTTTCTTCATGTTTCAGAGGACGTGACGTTGAATCCGGTGACGGCGTATCCTTTCCTGATCCTGTCTGAGGACAGGAAGCAGGTGAAGAGAGGAGAGAAGCTGCAGTTCTACAGAAACAGCCAGCAGAGGTTTGACGTCTGGTCCTGCGTCATCGCCAAGGAGGGCTTCAGCACCGGACGCCACTACTGGGAGGTCAGGTTTATGATCAGGACTAAGATCAGTATCAGGTTCAAAATCAAGATCAGGAACAGTTTTAAGATCAGAACCAGGTTTGAGATCAGGATCAGGTTTAGGATCAGGAACAGGATTGGATTTAAGATCAGGACTTGAGGCCTGTACTATGAAACAGGATTTAGGGTCAGCGAGGTAACATCAGGTTTAACTCTGCAAGCCTGACTGTGTCAAAGTTGGGTTGTAGTACAGTTCATAGGTTTGATTTCAGTTTAAACTACGGTTAAGGATCAGATTCAGGTTGAGTTTTATGTTTAGGTTCAGGATTATGTTTAGTTTCAGGACCTGGACCAGGTTCATGATAAGGTTCAGGTGGTCCCGGCTCACCTGTGTGTGTTTGCAGGTGTTTGTGGGCGAGAGTAAGGATTGGAAGCTGGGCGTGGTCACCGAGTCTGCTCAGAGGAAAGGTCTGTTCGACATGAGTCCCAGTAACGGATACTACGCTCTCTGGTGGAGCGGCAGCCATCTGCGAGCGCTCACCACACCGCCTCTAACCAAGGTCTGCCTTCAGCTGCTTTATATGAGCTTTTTAATGACAACGTAATCAAAAATTGTCAGTTTCAAGTCATCAAGACGTCATAACACAGGTTTACCATTGTGTGTCTGCTTGCAGTTATTGTTTTCTCCAACAATAAATAGCATCAGAAACATGAATCACTGTGATTAAAATCTCATGATTAAATGATAAAACTGTTTTTCTTTTTAGTTTGTTTGCTTTAATTGCCGTTAACATTCACATCAACATAAGACTGTACAATTTGGACAGTTTAAGTTATAATTTAAATCCATTAATTAAATTCAACATGTCAGTTTGACTTTATATAAATAGCATTTGTTCAGTTATATTCTGCACCTGGAGACTCAACCTAAAACTACTTGTGGGACCTGCAGGTGAAGAGTCCTCCAAAGCTGCGACAGGTGGGCATCTTCCTGGACGTGGACGAGGGTCAGGTGTCCTTCTACAACATCAAGTCGGGCTCAGAGATCTACAGCTTCAACGGATCCTCCGAGTTCACCGAGAGGATGTTTCCTCTGCTGGGCACCGGAGACAAGGAGGTTCCTCTGATCCTCATGACCACACAGCACCACCTGGCCTGAGGAACTGGACCAGGACCACAAGGTCATACCGGAGTACAGGATGGATGGTGGGAGGAGGAAGAGGAAGGAGGCTGATGAAGCACGAGGATGTGTTTTGACAGAAACTGAATCTCACCGTGACATAAAAACAATCCTCAGTTTCTGTTGGTCAAGAAAAAAACGTCTCCTTTTCACACAGCAAAATATTTTTCCCGTTATTACCCTGAATGTTCATGAACGTGGCAGAGGGAAAATTTTGTGATATAAAAACAGCAAACAATTACTATCAGTTTGCCCATCTTACTGACACTGTTTATAGTTTACAGTTTAACCTCTAACATGTGAGAAAACAGTGAAGATCATGTTTTTATGTGTTTTTTTTCCGTCACAAAACCAAACAGACCAAACCAAAAATGTGTAAATTTTTAGGCAGTATTTGTCAGCTCTGCATACTAATTATCTGTCAATCGTTAATCAAAAATCACTGCAGCTCTAATAAAAAGAAGCAATGTGCTGTAACAATACGTGTAAATATGGTAATAGCAAGAAAGTAATGTATTAATGTCATGAAAAGTATCTTAATATAACATTAAAAGTTTGGTTTTAAAAGATAAAATGAACAAAAGGTTTCATGTGGAAGAAAAAAAATACTTGTGAAAGCTAAAATCAGCTCCTCGCTAAAACTGAGCAAGCAAACCTGCTTTTTTGTAAATGAACACTGAACTTGTGTAAAAAATATTTAGTATTTATAGAGAGACAATGAGTGTCTATGCCTTCTGCCAAAAAAAAAGTTATGTTAAGAATATAAATATAATAATTATGGGGAAATATTTGGACTTACTCTTTCAAAAACTGAGATTAAATCGTGCTATTTCAAACTCATAACATGCTAAAAGAATCTTCAGTCACAACTATTAGATAACAGCAAAACTTTTACATTGAAACAGAAATATTACATCAAAACATTCAATGTACTTTCTCAAAGTTTTGATTTAATGTTCTCATAAATCCTGCAAAGTTCCAATTTATTGTTTTCGTCAACAATTCTTTTGTCTCTTGGCACAAAAAGGCCTCTGTAGTTTTTCCCATTCACTTCAATACAGTCAAAGTCTGACCACAGCACCGTCTAGTGGACACGAGAGGAACTGCAGCTGGATTTACAGGTTTCACCATCAGAGGCTTTGAGTCAGAAGATTCATCGGTGATTGTTCTCAACACATAAAATTGATTGTTAAAATGTTTCATACAATAAAAACAAAGTATTTGCAGCGTCTCTGAGGTTGGATTAAACACAGTTGTCACTTTGGGGAACTAACAACCATTTTGGTGGTAAAGCTCATTACAATTTTCATTGCAGTTTTTACTGTGTTTTTCTATAGACTGTACAGTGTAAAGAATGGTCAGAAATGGAAACAAAAGCAATAAAAGCAAAATTATTAAATAATGTGAATCTGAGTTTCTTGAATTTTGATTCAGTGTTTCTGTAGTTTGTGTCTTTGCCCATAGAGGACAGTGTTTCTGTAGTT